>NC_090282.1:9955953-10261853 GCF_037392515.1 Haliotis asinina
TCACTTTGTGAAACTGGGCGAAGGTCTGTACCAAAAAAACAGTATGCTTGAAAGAATTGTTATCTGAATTGATAAATCACAAAATGAGCAGATTCTATGATTACTAAAATCAGATTACAACTCTCATGTTGTGGCTCATCAGTGCTTGATTGATCAAGCAATGTTTCGTTTAAATCAAAACAAATCTGTCCACATCTACTGTCTGACTTCTGTTTTCTGAATCATAAAAAGAGCACTTATACCACATATAGTCTGTTTACATGGAAAAAGTACCAATGAATTTCACTTTAAACAAAAAAGCAAATCGAATAAAGCAAAATTAAGATTGCCAATTCTCATAATTTCACCTTGCCAGTTGAACATTTACATCCCAGAATTTCATTCAACTAAGGATAAAAGTTGTTTAAAAAACAATTATAATTCCAAATCACTGTATTTGTTTGTTCTCATCAATGTTTCAAAAAATATAGGTCAGGAGGGTGGATTTTATTTTTACATTTTCTTATATTTTATGCCTCTAACCCCATAATCTATATGGAAACTTACACACTTTTATCCGATAGAAAATCAAAAGGTGGAAGTGTGAAAAATTCTGTCATATTTTGAGAATCAAAGATGCATCTTCCCAGTGTTTCAACAATCCTAGGATTGGGTAGAATATTTGGGCCAGTCAGAAATGAGAAACAAGAATACATTTATGTGTGGCCTAAGTTGGATAATAGAATGGATGGAACTTGTGCTGAATCATTGTGCTGGCTACAGGTTTCTATGTGTTCACTACAAAGTGAGCAGTCAAGGAAGCTATTATTTTTTACATACTCCTTAGCAAAAACTGACTTCATCTACCAGCAAATTTACAGAAATATGAACTAAATCATAATGTGTGCATACTCTAAATAAACACACAAGATTAATGATTACTCCTCCATAAGACAAACAATAATGTTGGCAGTTCTCAGGTGATGTATACCATCGGTACCTCAGAGGTGACTGCAGTGCATGTGACATCTTTAAACTTGGCACCAGGTCCAGTCTGGGTCAGAAGGTCACACTGCCCTACAAGCTGATGCAGCCTCATGAATGCAGTGATCTCCCTTGCTGATGGCCGTCGGCTGGCGTCATGGTTCCAACACTCAGACATCAGATACTCCAGGTAAGGGAAATGGGACACGATGTTGAAGTTCTGTAACAGAGGAACATGATCTCCCTGACTCACACAATACTCATAAATGAAGCACATTAATCCAGCTTGGTCAATATTCCTTCCCAAATTTCTTTTAAAATGGATGGGTGATATTCCATATCTGCAATGTTTCAACACTGAAAT
The DNA here is from genome assembly GCF_037392515.1 of Haliotis asinina. NCBI lineage: Eukaryota > Metazoa > Mollusca > Gastropoda > Lepetellida > Haliotidae > Haliotis > Haliotis asinina. The sequence goes on from NC_090282.1 coordinate 9,957,281, forward strand.
TTAGACTTAAGATTCTGAGATTCCAGGACCTAGATTTTTAAAAATCGCATGACATGGAACTATATCTCAAAATCTGAGTAGAAATATTGTTTCAAATCAATTGAAGATTAATTTGTTTCCATTGAAATAAGAGATTACTTTTAAGTTTGGCCTCTTCCTGTCCTTGATAACTGCCTGCATGATCTGTGAAAGGTTGACATACTCGTCATAAGGAAGTCGGCCACTCAAAACTTCATATATGACCATGGAGAAGGAGAAGATGTCAACCTGAAATATATACCAACCCTTGTGAATCAACTCAAATGAATGTGTACCAACCCTTCTGAATCAACTCAAATGAATGTACACCAACCCTTCTGAATCAGCTCAAATGAATGTATACCAACCCTTCTGAATCAGCTCAAATGAATGTATACCAACCCTTCTGAATCAACTCAAATGAATGTATATCAACCCATCTGAACGTACATCATCAAATCTACACGTTCATAAACCAATCTGAATGTTCATCAACACATAAAATGTTCATCAACACATACAAATGTTCATCAACACACACAAATGTTCATCAACACACACAAATGTTCATCAACACACACGAACATTCATTAACATGTACAAATACGAATGTTCATCAACACATACGAATGTTCATCAACACATGTGAAAGAATTTCAACCCTTGTAAACATACATTCACCTATAAACACGTACCACCTGCATATCTGAATGTACATCTGAAATGTACATCAACTTGTCCAAATGTAGATCAACACACAAAAAAAGAAACAACTTTAACACAAACTTAAGTTATCATGCAATATTACAAACAGGGACTACACTTTTTACAACTGTCTGTGAATAAGATTTAATATATATAATGGTTAAGTTTAGCATTTCATTGACTAAATTTTCATCCCGTATGCTATTCCATTAAGCCATACGTAATAGCATTTTCCTCTTCAACTGGATTTGGAAAATGGGAACACTAAGCAATTCACATGAAACCATCAGATGTGTTAACTACAGCAAAGTTTCATTTTCAGTTTAACACTAACACATTATGGGAAGGAGAAAAGAAGCAAGACATTAGGTTTTAAGGGCTTCAGGAACAATATATAAAATTAGATGACCAAGTCTCTGATTCAAGACAACGTTGATAGAAAATGCTGTTAAAGTGGCAACAGACTGTTATGTATCCTAAATTAAAAAAAATCATCTTTCTTATATTTCATAACTAGGACTGGTCTTTCTAGAGCTTGGTGCCTACACATTGATAAGATCTACAGCTGCAAGACACATGCATGCAAATAAAATTCTCTGTATGTGCTATAGCATTCCCTTCATCCCATCTCCACTCACCTTCTCAGTATATATTTGTCTGTTCATGATTTCTGGTGCCATGTACCCTGGTGTGCCCACAAACCCGCTGAGTCCTTGTGATGTTGCAAATTTGGAGATGCCATAGTCAGACAGTTTGACATTGTGTGTGTCAGTAACATCAAGAGAACAGATGAGTACATTGTCAGATTTCAGGTCCCGATAGGTGATGCTGTGTTGATGAAGATACTCCAGGCCTTTTGCCACCTATTGCACAGACATACACTTACAGAAAGTGAAATGCATGCATTTGTACATCACTTCTCTTAGACTGATACTGCCATATAGTTGGAATATTGCTGACTGTAGCATAAACTAAAACTCACTCTTTCTTGGCTCCCTCACATGAGTGAGTGAGTGAGTGAGTGAGTGAGTGAGTGAGTGAGTGAGTGAGTGAGTGAGTGAGTGAGTGAGTGAGTGAGTGAGTGCTTTCTTTTATGACACTTTTAGCAATATTCTAGTTATACCACAGTGAGGGACACCAGAAATGGGCTTCACACATTTTACCCATGAGGGTAATTGAATCCTGATGAAATATGAACATGATCTGCAAAGATTATAGTGATAATGCCAGCAGGCCCTGTAGCTCACCCTAAGTTCTTAGCAATTTTCGACATAAGCTCACATAATTGATAATATAAGTACATGTATACATATAGAATTAAAAGACTCACATCTGCATGGATATCTTGATACTTTGATACCTTAAATCTGTCAGTGTAGTGAAACATGTAATTTTCAAATTTATTGAATAATTACTTTCGTTAGGATTCATTGTGTACAAACAATATTTAAACAATGCACAAATTGTTTTCAATATACCTTCTAACTCATATTGGCAGCAATAAAACTGTTGAGATCATCTCATATTCAGGAGAGGTAACAGTTAGCTAAGGAGTGAAAACAGGTAATTGAAGTGAAAGCAAGACTTACCTGATAGATGATCTTGTATGTGATATCCTTACTCAAAATTGAAGGGTATGTTTTGTTTTTGTCCTGGAACTTGTTGAAGTGTAACTTTGCTACCTCCATGTCCAGGACATGTCTGAGTGAGCCCAGCTCAGCAAGTTCCATAGTGATGTACAAGTATGGCTGTAAGGACAGGCCTAAAAATGACACGATGCACGGATGTTGAAGCTTGCTCAGAACTGCAACTTCCTTCCGGAACTCGGAAAAAGCCTTGTATGCCTGAAATGAATTCGTCAGTGCCTCATTTGATAGCTGAATTATTTCATAAGATGGAATCGATATTGTTCTTAAGTACACTAATATAAACATTGCTCAACAGTGCCCTAAATACCATCACCTTTGATCCAAATACCTCACAGAGACTTACTGTCACTCAAAAATGAGACAAAAGATGCTACTCTTAAATTAAACAAAATAATGCAATCTGTGAATGGATGACTTCAATCCTTGCAGAAACATAATCTCATGTTGTTTCTGTTGGCTCAGTCTGAACAAGAAGCAAGTGCAACACCTCTGCTCAAGCTATAATTTGATTATTAACCTCACCTTCAAACTGTTTGCTTCTTCTACTGAACTCCTCTCTTGTGTAACATTTCCATAGACACCAGCATCTTGGCTCCCTTCTGTGGACATGCTGGCAGAGCCACTGTCTAGGCTACTCTGTGGGCTCTTTGCAGCAATGGAACAGTGGAACATCTTGATTGCAACATCAATGTCCTTATACCGACCCCGAAACACAGCCCCTGCTGCACCAGTTCCCAGGGGATTATTACTCATCTTCATCAGGGAATTATCCAGAAAGAATTTCTTCGGTAGTTCCTTGAAGAACATCTCAGGGACAAGATCTTCCAATTGAACTCTTTTTCCTTGAGGACAGACAATTTCCCCTTGATTGAGTGTAGTCAGAGCGCATGTCTGGACATCAAAATGGGTCATGTTGACCACAATGCCCGCATCATCCTTTACTGGGTCATAGCAATATGGGCAGACTGTAAGCACGCTGGGAAGTTCATCCAAGAAATCTTGAAAACCTAGAATAAGCATAATCTACATGTATCCTGCATGTCCTCTTAATCCTCACACCCACGTACCCACACACCCATACATCCACACCCTCACATCCACACAACATCACACACACATGTCCTCACAAACACACACGCATGAACACATATAGCCATACATACACACATGCCAGTCAACGTTTTCATATAATATTCCTCGAAAGAACAACAATAATTCTTTGAACAAATATGCCCCTTAGAACTGAACTTTCCCAATCTAGGAAAAAGTGAAAATTTCAGAGTACATGTATTTGCCATACTGTTTCTCTATTACCTGTCAGAGGAGTAAGCATGTATGCTGCAACAGTGGATCCTAAAGAATATACAAGCTGACATCAATTCTCTCCATTACGTTCAGCATTTATAAAAAGACTTGAAACAAAACATACAAATAATTCACAGGAGCAGAAATTACACACAAGAGATGCCCTGTACTACTACCTCAAGCCCTATGTAGCCATCCAATACTGTAACAAGTCTACCTGGAAAATAGTCTCTGAGTATGTCGTCCAGCTCATCCACAATGATACCCATTGCTGACAGACCGCGGCTGCTAGGAGCAACAATGGTGATGAGGATGCCAACTCCAAGGTCTTCCGGGGGAGGTTTGCGGTAGTTGACTGACTCAATCAGGAAGTAGCCAGCTTCTGGTGATGCCACTCGGATCCCCTCTCTCCAGTAGGTAATGTCCTTGTTCTTGATAACAAAACCTCGACTTGGATAGGTAAGAGAGTGTAACAATTAACCAGTTGACATCTTTGATAGGCATTCTAGAAGTTGAGTAGATGAAGAGTGAGGACTATGATTTATGGATATACAGCTTCTATTATTCAGTGAGTGTGACGTTTCGACATAGATACTAATGTCGTTGTCAAGCAAATGGTGTCACCTGATTGTGTCACCATTTGCTTGGCAATGACACTCACTCTTCAATTAACCAGCTGGTTCAAAACAGTTACCAAACCATTCAACCCATGGTCTCTATTAGCACGTCTATATTAGAAATTGAAATGATGAAAGTAATTATTAAAGTTTCAATACATACCAACATATTTTTCAAATATTTGTTCATTCGAAAAGTTTATAGTTAATCAAACAGTATAGTCAAGATCTACATAAATATTTTAGATATTCACAAATGTATTTGGATTTATATCACTTGTAAAATATATCATACTGTTAAAAACTATCTGAGAAACAGGATACATGTAGTACTAACTTCATAGAAACCCACATCGACTTATTTTGTCATCTGGTAGAGCTGAACAAGACAAACAGAAAGGGGTCAATATTTAAGCATTACAAAGCAACTACCAACAGAAGACACTGCAGGAGGTCTGAAAGTACCATGTGTGAGAGCTACTCACCTACTGCCTCTATGCTTTAGTTCACTGGACAGCCTCTTGGACCTTTCTGCTGCCTTCTGTGTGTTCAAAAACCAAGGAGTCTGAGAGAATCTTTCAGTAGCTTTCAGCAAGCGAATGATGAACCTGCTCCAGAGTCTGGCGGGAATGTATGTCAGCTTGTACAGGCGGTAGATCTTCCTACTGCCAGCACTCTGGGTGATGTCTGCCGTGATGATTGGCTTCTCTTTGGGTAGTTTGTAGGGAACCAGCAAGCTACAACAGTAAAATGAAACAATAACTTTGCACTTAATTTTTTAAAAGAAACAAAGGGTTGTGTCAGACCTGTCCCATTAGATTATTATTGATTCAGTTTGATTTTGGAGTTGCTGCCCAAGGTGCTTTCTTTCCAGCTTTCACTAGAAATATGACTACAACCACTTTTGCAGAATGTATCAACACAAAGAATTACAGGGTATAAAAACTACTGTGGCATGTCAGATGGAGAGGAAACAAAACTGAAGGGGACAGGGTTGATACAAAGATACCATATATGATGAAAGCAGTTTGGGAGAGTGTGACTGATGTAAATGTATAGTCAGCAGACCTCAAGGAGGAACCTGTTCTACACAGTATATCACAGCACAGTAATTCTGTCAATGTGAATAGATTTGCATTATCATATATGAACAATTGTAAGCCAAGAGTATCAGACCATCAGAATTTTATAATACTGATTACTATTATCATATATGAACTATTATAAGCCAAGACTACTGGACCATCAGAATGTCACAAGACTGATTACTAGTATCATACATGAACTATTACAAGCCAAGACTACTGGAGCATCAGAATGTCACAAGACTAATTACTAGTATCATACATGAACTATTATAAGCATAGACATGGTGTACATGGACTGGACCATCAGAATGTCACAAGACTGATTACTAGTATCATACATGAACTATTACAAGCCAAGACTACTGGACCATCAGAATGTCACAAGACTGATTACTAGTATCATACATGAACTATTACAAGCCAAGAGTACTGGACCATCAGAATGTCACAAGACTGATTACTAGCATCATAAATGAACTATTATAAGCCAAGACTACTGGACCATCAGAATGTCACAAGACTAATTACTAGTATCATACATGAACTATTACAAGCCAAGACTACTGGAGCATCAGAATGTCACAAGACTGATTACTATTATCATATATGAACTATTACAAGCCAAGACTACTGGAGCATCAGAATGTCACAAGACTGATTACTATTATCATATATGAACTATTACAAGCCAAGACTACTGGAGCATCAGAATGTCACAAGACTGAATATTAGTATCATACATGAACTATTACAAGCCAAGACTACTGGAGCATCAGAATGTCACAAGACTAATTACTAGTATCATACATGAACTATTACAAGCCAAGACTACTGGAGCATCAGAATGTCACAAGACTGATTACTATTATCATATATGAACTATTACAAGCCAAGAGTACTGGAGCATCAGAATGTCACAAGACTGATTACTAGTATCATACATGAACTATTACAAGCCAAGACTACTGGACCATCAGAATGTCACAAGACTGATTACTAGTATCATATATGAACTATTACAAGCCAAGACTACTGGAGCATCAGAATGTCACAAGACCGATTACTAGTATCATACATGAACTATTACAAGCCAAGACTACTGGACCATCAGAATGTCACAAGACTGATTACTATTATCATACATGAACTATTACAAGCCAAGACTACTGGACCATCAGAATGTCACAAGACTGATTACTAGTATCATACATGAACTATTACAAGCCAAGACTACTGGAGCATCAGAATGTCACACGCCTGATTACTAGTATCATACATGAACTATTACAAGCCAAGACTACTGGAGCATCAGAATGTCACAAGACTGATTACTATTATCATATATGAACTATTACAAGCCAAGACTACTGGAGCATCAGAATGTCACAAGACTGATTACTAGTATCATATATGAACTATTACAAGCCAAGACTACTGGACCATCAGAATGTCACAAGACTAATTACTAGTATCATACATGAACTATTACAAGCTAAGACTACTGGACCATCAGAATGTCACAAGACTAATTACTAGTATCATACATGAACTATTACAAGCCAAGAGTACTGGAGCATCAGAATGTCACAAGACTGATTACTAGTATCATACATGAACTATTACAAGCCAAGACTACTGGACCATCAGAATGTCACAAGACTGATTACTAGTATCATACATGAACTATTACAAGCCAAGACTACTGGACCATCAGAATGTCACAAGACTGATTACTAGTATCATATATGAACTATTACAAGCCAAGACTACTGGAGCATCAGAATGTCACAAGACTAATTACTAGTATCATACATGAACTACTACAAGCCAAGACTACTGGAGCATCAGAATGTCACAAGACTGATTACTATTATCATACATGAACTATTACAAGCCAAGACTACTGGAGCATCAGAATGTCACAAGACTGATTACTAGTATCATATATGAACTATTACAAGCCAAGACTACTGGAGCATCAGAATGTCACAAGACTAATTACTAGTATCATACATGAACTATTACAAGCCAAGACTACTGGAGCATCAGAATGTCACAAGACTGATTACTAGTATCATATATGAACTATTACAAGCCAAGACTACTGGACCATCAGAATGTCACAAGACTAATTACTAGTATCATATATGAACTATTACAAGCCAAGACTACTGGAGCATCAGAATGTCACAAGACTAATTACTAGTATCATACATGAACTATTACAAGCCAAGACTACTGGAGCATCAGAATGTCACAAGACTAATTACTAGTATCATACATGAACTATTACAAGCCAAGAGTACTGGAGCATCAGAATGTCACAAGACTGATTACTATTATCATATATGAACTATTACAAGCCAAGACTACTGGAGCATCAGAATGTCACAAGACTGACTACTATTATCATATATGAACTATTACAAGCCAAGACTACTGGACCATCAGAATGTCACAAGACTGATTACTAGTATCATATATGAACTATTACAAGCCAAGACTACTGGAGCATCAGAATGTCACAAGACTAATTACTAGTATCATACATGAACTATTACAAGCCAAGACTACTGGAGCATCAGAATGTCACAAGACTGATTACTAGTATCATATATGAACTATTACAAGCCAAGACTACTGGAGCATCAGAATGTCACAAGACTGATTACTAGTATCATACATGAACTATTACAAGCCAAGACTACTGGACCATCAGAATGTCACACGCCTGATTACTATTATCATACATGAACTATTACAAGCCAAGACTACTGGAGCATCAGAATGTCACAAGACTGATTACTATTATCATATATGAACTATTACAAGCCAAGACTACTGGAGCATCAGAATGTCACAAGACTGATTACTAGTAACATTTATTAACCGTTATAAGCTGAGAGGACTGGACCATCAGAATGTCACAAGACTAATTACTAGTATCATACATGAACTATTACAAGCCAAGACTACTGGAGCATCAGAATGTCACAAGACTGATTACTATTATCATATATGAACTATTACAAGCCAAGACTACTGGACCATCAGAATGTCACAAGACTAATTACTAGTATCATACATGAACTATTACAAGCCAAGACTACTGGAGCATCAGAATGTCACAAGACTGATTACTATTATCATATATGAACTATTACAAGCCAAGACTACTGGAGCATCAGAATGTCACAAGACTGATTACTAGTATCATATATGAACTATTACAAGCCAAGACTACTGGAGCATCAGAATGTCACAAGACTAATTACTAGTATCATACATGAACTATTACAAGCCAAGACTACTGGAGCATCAGAATGTCACAAGACTAATTACTAGTATCATACATGAACTATTACAAGCCAAGAGTACTGGACCATCAGAATGTCACAAGACTGATTACTAGTATCATATATGAACTATTACAAGCCAAGACTACTGGAGCATCAGAATGTCACAAGACTAATTACTAGTATCATACATGAACTATTACAAGCCAAGACTACTGGAGCATCAGAATGTCACAAGACTGATTACTAGTATCATATATGAACTATTACAAGCCAAGACTACTGGAGCATCAGAATGTCACAAGACTGATTACTAGTATCATACATGAACTATTACAAGCCAAGACTACTGGACCATCAGAATGTCACACGCCTGATTACTAGTATCATACATGAACTATTACAAGCCAAGACTACTGCAGCATCAGAATGTCACAAGACTGATTACTATTATCATATATGAACTATTACAAGCCAAGACTACTGGAGCATCAGAATGTCACAAGACTGATTACTAGTAACATTTATTAACCGTTAAAAGCTGAGAGGACTGGACCATCAGAATGTCACAAGACTAATTACTAGTATCATACATGAACTATTACAAGCCAAGACTACTGGAGCATCAGAATGTCACAAGACTGATTACTATTATCATATATGAACTATTACAAGCCAAGACTACTGGAGCATCAGAATGTCACAAGACTGATTACTAGTATCATACATGAACTATTACAAGCCAAGACTACTGGAGCATCAGAATGTCACAAGACTGATTACTATTATCATATATGAACTATTACAAGCCAAGACTACTGGAGCATCAGAATGTCACAAGACTGATTACTAGTATCATATATGAACTATTACAAGCCAAGACTACTGGAGCATCAGAATGTCACAAGACTAATTACTAGTATCATATATGAACTATTACAAGCCAAGAGTACTGGACCATCAGAATGTCACAAGACTGATTACTAGTAACATATATGAACTATTACAAGCCAAGACTACTGGAGCATCAGAATGTCACAAGACTGATTACTATTATCATATATGAACTATTACAAGGCAAGACTACTGGAGCATCAGAATGTCACAAGACTGATTACTAGTATCATACATGAACTATTACAAGCCAAGACTCCTGGACCATCAGAATGTCACAAGACTGATTACTATTATCATATATGAACTATTACAAGCCAAGACTACTGGAGCATCAGAATGTCACAAGACTGATTACTATTATCATATATGAACTATTACAAGCCAAGACTACTGGAGCATCAGAATGTCACAAGACTAATTACTAGTATCATATATGAACTATTACAAGCCAAGACTACTGGAGCATCAGAATGTCACAAGACTGATTACTAGTATCATATATGAACTATTACAAGCCAAGACTACTGGAGCATCAGAATGTCACAAGACTGATTACTAGTAACATTTATTAACCATTATAAGCTGAGAGGACTGGACCATCAGAATGTCACAAGACTAATTACTAGTATCATATATGAACTATTACAAGCCAAGACTACTGGAGCATCAGAATGTCACAAGACTAATTACTAGTATCATACATGAACTATTACAAGCCAAGACTACTGGAGCATCAGAATGTCACAAGACTGATTACTAGTATCATATATGAACTATTACAAGCCAAGACTACTGGAGCATCAGAATGTCACAAGACTGATTCCTAGTATCATACATGAACTATTACAAGCCAAGACTACTGGACCATCAGAATGTCACACGCCTGATTACTAGTATCATACATGAACTATTACAAGCCAAGACTACTGGAGCATCAGAATGTCACAAGACTGATTACTATTATCATATATGAACTATTACAAGCCAAGACTACTGGAGCATCAGAATGTCACAAGACTGATTACTAGTAACATTTATTAACCATTATAAGCTGAGAGGACTGGACCATCAGAATGTCACAAGACTAATTACTAGTATCATACATGAACTATTACAAGCCAAGACTACTGGAGCATCAGAATGTCACAAGACTGATTACTATTATCATATATGAACTATTACAAGCCAAGACTACTGGACCATCAGAATGTCACAAGACTAATTACTAGTATCATACATGAACTATTACAAGCCAAGACTACTGGAGCATCAGAATGTCACAAGACTGATTACTATTATCATATATGAACTATTACAAGCCAAGACTACTGGAGCATCAGAATGTCACAAGACTGATTACTAGTATCATATATGAACTATTACAAGCCAAGACTACTGGAGCATCAGAATGTCACAAGACTAATTACTAGTATCATACATGAACTATTACAAGCCAAGAGTACTGGACCATCAGAATGTCACAAGACTGATTACTAGTAACATATATGAACTATTACAAGCCAAGACTACTGGAGCATCAGAATGTCACAAGACTGATTACTATTATCATATATGAACTATTACAAGCCAAGACTACTGGAGCATCAGAATGTCACAAGACTGATTACTAGTATCATACATGAACTATTACAAGCCAAGACTACTGGACCATCAGAATGTCACAAGACTAATTACTAGTATCATATATGAACTATTACAAGCCAAGACTACTGGAGCATCAGAATGTCACAAGACTGATTACTAGTATCATATATGAACTATTACAAGCCAAGACTACTGGAGCATCAGAATGTCACAAGACTGATTACTAGTAACATTTATTAACCATTATAAGCTGAGAGGACTGGACCATCAGAATGTCACAAGACTAATTACTAGTATCATATATGAACTATTACAAGCCAAGACTACTGGAGCATCAGAATGTCACAAGACTAATTACTAGTATCATACATGAACTATTACAAGCCAAGACTACTGGAGCATCAGAATGTCACAAGACTGATTACTAGTATCATATATGAACTATTACAAGCCAAGACTACTGGAGCATCAGAATGTCACAAGACTGATTCCTAGTATCATACATGAACTATTACAAGCCAAGACTACTGGACCATCAGAATGTCACACGCCTGATTACTAGTATCATACATGAACTATTACAAGCCAAGACTACTGGAGCATCAGAATGTCACAAGACTGATTACTATTATCATATATGAACTATTACAAGCCAAGACTACTGGAGCATCAGAATGTCACAAGACTGATTACTAGTAACATTTATTAACCATTATAAGCTGAGAGGACTGGACCATCAGAATGTCACAAGACTAATTACTAGTATCATACATGAACTATTACAAGCCAAGACTACTGGAGCATCAGAATGTCACAAGACTGATTACTATTATCATATATGAACTATTACAAGCCAAGACTACTGGACCATCAGAATGTCACAAGACTAATTACTAGTATCATACATGAACTATTACAAGCCAAGACTACTGGAGCATCAGAATGTCACAAGACTGATTACTATTATCATATATGAACTATTACAAGCCAAGACTACTGGAGCATCAGAATGTCACAAGACTGATTACTAGTATCATATATGAACTATTACAAGCCAAGACTACTGGAGCATCAGAATGTCACAAGACTAATTACTAGTATCATACATGAACTATTACAAGCCAAGAGTACTGGACCATCAGAATGTCACAAGACTGATTACTAGTAACATATATGAACTATTACAAGCCAAGACTACTGGAGCATCAGAATGTCACAAGACTGATTACTATTATCATATATGAACTATTACAAGCCAAGACTACTGGAGCATCAGAATGTCACAAGACTGATTACTAGTATCATACATGAACTATTACAAGCCAAGACTACTGGACCATCAGAATGTCACAAGACTGATTACTATTATCATATATGAACTATTACAAGCCAAGACTACTGGAGCATCAGAATGTCACAAGACTGATTACTATTATCATATATGAACTATTACAAGCCAAGACTACTGGAGCATCAGAATGTCACAAGACTAATTACTAGTATCATATATGAACTATTACAAGCCAAGACTACTGGAGCATCAGAATGTCACAAGACTGATTACTAGTATCATATATGAACTATTACAAGCCAAGACTACTGGAGCATCAGAATGTCACAAGACTGATTACTAGTAACATTTATTAACCATTATAAGCTGAGAGGACTGGACCATCAGAATGTCACAAGACTAATTACTAGTATCATATATGAACTATTACAAGCCAAGACTACTGGAGCATCAGAATGTCACAAGACTAATTACTAGTATCATACATGAACTATTACAAGCCAAGACTACTGGAGCATCAGAATGTCACAAGACTGATTACTAGTATCATATATGAACTATTACAAGCCAAGACTACTGGAGCATCAGAATGTCACAAGACTGATTACTAGTATCATACATGAACTATTACAAGCCAAGACTACTGGACCATCAGAATGTCACACGCCTGATTACTAGTATCATACATGAACTATTACAAGCCAAGACTACTGGAGCATCAGAATGTCACAAGACTGATTACTATTATCATATATGAACTATTACAAGCCAAGACTACTGGAGCATCAGAATGTCACAAGACTGATTACTAGTAACATTTATTAACCATTATAAGCTGAGAGGACTGGACCATCAGAATGTCACAAGACTAATTACTAGTATCATACATGAACTATTACAAGCCAAGACTACTGGAGCATCAGAATGTCACAAGACTAATTACTAGTATCATACATGAACTAATACAAGCCAAGACTACTGGAGCATCAGAATGTCACAAGACTGATTACTATTATCATATATGAACTATTACAAGCCAAGACTACTGGAGCATCAGAATGTCACAAGACTGATTACTAGTAACATATATGAACTATTACAAGCCAAGACTACTGGAGCATCAGAATGTCACAAGACTGATTACTATTATCATATATGAACTATTACAAGCCAAGACTACTGGAGCATCAGAATGTCACAAGACTCATTACTATTATCATATATGAACTATTACAAGCCAAGACTACTGGAGCATCAGAATGTCACAAGACTAATTACTAGTATCATATATGAACTATTACAAGCTAAGACTACTGGAGCATCAGAATGTCACAAGACTGATTACTATTATCATACATGAACTATTACAAGCCAAGACTACTGGAGCATCAGAATGTCACAAGACTGATTACTAGTAACATTTATTAACCATTATAAGCTGAGAGGACTGGACCATCAGAATGTCACAAGACTAATTACTAGTATCATATATGAACTATTACAAGCCAAGACTACTGGAGCATCAGAATGTCACAAGACTAATTACTAGTATCATACATGAACTATTACAAGCCAAGAGTACAGGAGCATCAGAATGTCACAAGACTGATTACTAGTATCATACATGAACTATTACAAGCCAAGACTACTGGAGCATCAGAATGTCACACGCCTGATTACTAGTATCATTTATGAACTATTACAAGCCAAGACTACTGGAGCATCAGAATGTCACAAGACTGATTACTATTATCATATATGAACTATTACAAGCCAAGACTACTGGACCATCAGAATGTCACAAGACTGATTACTAGTATCATACATGAACTATTACAAGCCAAGACTACTGCACCATCAGAATGTCACAAGACTGATTACTAGTATCATACATGAACTATTACAAGCCAAGACTACTGGAGCATCAGAATGTCACAAGACTGATTACTAGTATCATACATGAACTATTACAAGCCAAGACTACTGGAGCATCAGAATGTCACACGCCTGATTACTAGTATCATACATGAACTATTACAAGCCAAGACTACTGGAGCATCAGAATGTCACAAGACTGATTACTATTATCATATATGAACTATTACAAGCCAAGACTACTGGACCATCAGAATGTCACAAGACTGATTACTAGTATCATACATGAACTATTACAAGCCAAGACTACTGGACCATCAGAATGTCACAAGACTGATTACTAGTATCATACATGAACTATTACAAGCCAAGACTACTGGAGCATCAGAATGTCACAAGACTGATTACTAGTATCATACATGAACTATTACAAGCCAAGACTACTGGACCATCAGAATGTCACAAGACTAATTACTAGTATCATACATGAACTATTACAAGCCAAGACTACTGGAGCATCAGAATGTCACAAGACTAATTACTAGTATCATATATGAACTACTACAAGCCAAGACTACTGGACCATCAGAATGTCACAAGACTGATTACTAGTAACATTTATTAACCATTATAAGCTGAGAGGACTGGACCATCAGAATGTCACAAGACTGATTACTAGTATCATATATGAACTATTACAAGCCAAGACTACTGGAGCATCAGAATGTCACAAGACTGATTACTAGTATCATACATGAACTATTACAAGCCAAGACTACTGGAGCATCAGAATGTCACAAGACTGATTACTATTATCATATATGAACTATTACAAGCCAAGACTACTGGAGCATCAGAATGTCACAAGACTAATTACTAGTATCATACATGAACTATTACAAGCCAAGAGTACTGGAGCATCAGAATGTCACAAGACTGATTACTAGTATCATACATGAACTATTACAAGCTAAGACTACTGGACCATCAGAATGTCACAAGACTAATTACTAGTATCATATATGAACTATTACAAGCCAAGACTACTGGAGCATCAGAATGTCACAAGACTGATTACTATTATCATACATGAACTATTACAAGCCAAGACTACTGGAGCATCAGAATGTCACAAGACTGATTACTAGTATCATACATGAACTATTACAAGCCAAGACTACTGGACCATCAGAATGTCACAAGACTGATTACTAGTATCATATATGAACTATTACAAGCCAAGACTACTGCACCATCAGAATGTCACAAGACTGATTACTAGTATCATACATGAACTATTACAAGCTAAGACTACTGGACCATCAGAATGTCACAAGACTAATTACTAGTATCATATATGAACTATTACAAGCCAAGACTACTGGAGCATCAGAATGTCACAAGACTGATTACTAGTATCATACATGAACTATTACAAGCTAAGACTACTGGACCATCAGAATGTCACAAGACTGATTACTAGTATCATACATGAACTATTACAAGCCAAGACTACTGGAGCATCAGAATGTCACACGCCTGATTACTAGTATCATACATGAACTATTACAAGCCAAGACTACTGGAGCATCAGAATGTCACAAGACTAATTACTAGTATCATACATGAACTATTACAAGCTAAGACTACTGGACCATCAGAATGTCACAAGACTGATTACTAGTATCATATATGAACTACTACAAGCCAAGACTACTAGAGCATCAGAATGTCACAAGACTAATTACTAGTATCATATATGAACTATTACAAGCCAAGACTACTGGAGCATCAGAATGTCACAAGACTGATTACTAGTATCATACATGAACTATTACAAGCTAAGACTACTGGACCATCAGAATGTCACAAGACTAATTACTAGTATCATTTATGAACTATTACAAGCCAAGAGTACTGGACCATCAGAATGTCACAAGACTAATTACTAGTATCATTTATGAACTATTACAAGCCAAGACTACTGGAGCATCAGAATGTCACAAGACTGATTACTAGTATCATATATGAACTATTACAAGCCAAGACTACTGGAGCATCAGAATGTCACAAGACTAATTACTAGTATCATTTATGAACTATTACAAGCCAAGACTACTGGACCATCAGAATGTCACAAGACTAATTACTAGTATCATTTATGAACTATTACAAGCCAAGACTACTGGAGCATCAGAATGTCACAAGACTGATTACTATTATCATATATGAACTATTACAAGCCAAGACTACTGGAGCATCAGAATGTCACAAGACTAATTACTAGTATCATATATGAACTATTACAAGCCAAGACTACTGGAGCATCAGAATGTCACAAGACTGATTACTATTATCATACATGAACTATTACAAGCCAAGACTACTGGAGCATCAGAATGTCACAAGACTGATTACTAGTAACATTTATTAACCATTATAAGCTGAGAGGACTGGACCATCAGAATGTCACAAGACTAATTACTAGTATCATATATGAACTATTACAAGCCAAGACTACTGGAGCATCAGAATCTCACAAGACTAATTACTAGTATCATACATGAACTATTACAAGCCAAGACTACTGGAGCATCAGAATGTCACAAGACTGATTACTAGTATCATACATGAACTATTACAAGCCAAGACTACTGGAGCATCAGAATGTCACAAGACTAATTACTAGTATCATTTATGAACTATTACAAGCCAAGACTACTGGACCATCAGAATGTCACAAGACTAATTACTAGTATCATTTATGAACTATTACAAGCCAAGACTACTGGAGCATCAGAATGTCACAAGACTGATTACTATTATCATATATGAACTATTACAAGCCAAGACTACTGGAGCATCAGAATGTCACAAGACTAATTACTAGTATCATATATGAACTATTACAAGCCAAGACTACTGGAGCATCAGAATGTCACAAGACTGATTACTATTATCATACATGAACTATTACAAGCCAAGACTACTGGAGCATCAGAATGTCACAAGACTGATTACTAGTAACATTTATTAACCATTATAAGCTGAGAGGACTGGACCATCAGAATGTCACAAGACTAATTACTAGTATCATATATGAACTATTACAAGCCAAGACTACTGGAGCATCAGAATGTCACAAAACTAATTACTAGTATCATACATGAACTATTACAAGCCAAGAGTACAGGAGCATCAGAATGTCACAAGACTGATTACTAGTATCATACATGAACTATTACAAGCCAAGACTACTGGAGCATCAGAATGTCACACGCCTGATTACTAGTATCATTTATGAACTATTAGAAGCCAAGACTACTGGAGCATCAGAATGTCACAAGACTGATTACTAGTATCATATATGAACTATTACAAGCCAAGACTACTGGACCATCAGAATGTCACAAGACTGATTACTAGTATCATACATGAACTATTACAAGCCAAGACTACTGGACCATCAGAATGTCACAAGACTGATTACTAGTATCATACATGAACTATTACAAGCCAAGACTACTGGAGCATCAGAATGTCACAAGACTGATTACTAGTAACATTTATTAACCATTATAAGCTGAGAGGACTGGACCATCAGAATGTCACAAGACTAATTACTAGTATCATATATGAACTATTACAAGCCAAGACTACTGGAGCATCAGAATGTCACAAGACTAATTACTAGTATCATACATGAACTATTACAAGCCAAGACTACTGGAGCATCAGAATGTCACAAGACTGACTACTAGTATCATACATGAACTATTACAAGCCAAGACTACTGGAGCATCAGAATGTCACAAGACTAATTACTAGTATCATTTATGAACTATTACAAGCCAAGACTACTGGACCATCAGAATGTCACAAGACTAATTACTAGTATCATTTATGAACTATTACAAGCCAAGACTACTGGAGCATCAGAATGTCACAAGACTGATTACTATTATCATATATGAACTATTACAAGCCAAGACTACTGGAGCATCAGAATGTCACAAGACTAATTACTAGTATCATATATGAACTATTACAAGCCAAGACTACTGGAGCATCAGAATGTCACAAGACTGATTACTATTATCATACATGAACTATTACAAGCCAAGACTACTGGAGCATCAGAATGTCACAAGACTGATTACTAGTAACATTTATTAACCATTATAAGCTGAGAGGACTGGACCATCAGAATGTCACAAGACTAATTACTAGTATCATATATGAACTATTACAAGCCAAGACTACTGGACCATCAGAATGTCACAAGACTAATTACTAGTATCATACATGAACTATTACAAGCCAAGAGTACAGGAGCATCAGAATGTCACAAGACTGATTACTAGTATCATACATGAACTATTACAAGCCAAGACTACTGGAGCATCAGAATGTCACACGCCTGATTACTAGTATCATTTATGAACTATTAGAAGCCAAGACTACTGGAGCATCAGAATGTCACAAGACTGATTACTATTATCATATATGAACTATTACAAGCCAAGACTACTGGACCATCAGAATGTCACAAGACTGATTACTAGTATCATACATGAACTATTACAAGCCAAGACTACTGCACCATCAGAATGTCACAAGACTGATTACTAGTATCATACATGAACTATTACAAGCCAAGACTACTGGAGCATCAGAATGTCACAAGACTGATTACTAGTATCATACATGAACTATTACAAGCCAAGACTACTGGAGCATCAGAATGTCACACGCCTGATTACTAGTATCATACATGAACTATTACAAGCCAAGACTACTGGAGCATCAGAATGTCACAAGACTGATTACTATTATCATATATGAACTATTACAAGCCAAGACTACTGGACCATCAGAATGTCACAAGACTGATTACTAGTATCATACATGAACTATTACAAGCCAAGACTACTGGACCATCAGAATGTCACAAGACTGATTACTAGTATCATACATGAACTATTACAAGCCAAGACTACTGGAGCATCAGAATGTCACAAGACTGATTACTAGTATCATACATGAACTATTACAAGCCAAGACTACTGGAGCATCAGAATGTCACAAGACTAATTACTAGTATCATACATGAACTATTACAAGCCAAGACTACTGGACCATCAGAATGTCACAAGACTGATTACTAGTAACATTTATTAACCATTATAAGCTGAGAGGACTGGACCATCAGAATGTCACAAGACTGATTACTAGTATCATATATGAACTATTACAAGCCAAGACTACTGGAGCATCAGAATGTCACAAGACTGATTACTATTATCATATATGAACTATTACAAGCCAAGACTACTGGAGCATCAGAATGTCACAAGACTAATTACTAGTATCATACATGAACTATTACAAGCCAAGAGTACTGGAGCATCAGAATGTCACAAGACTGATTACTAGTATCATACATGAACTATTACAAGCTAAGACTACTGGACCATCAGAATGTCACAAGACTAATTACTAGTATCATATATGAACTATTACAAGCCAAGACTACTGGAGCATCAGAATGTCACAAGACTGATTACTATTATCATACATGAACTATTACAAGCCAAGACTACTGGAGCATCAGAATGTCACAAGACTGATTACTAGTATCATACATGAACTATTACAAGCTAAGACTACTGGACCATCAGAATGTCACAAGACTGATTACTAGTATCATATATGAACTATTACAAGCCAAGACTACTGGACCATCAGAATGTCACAAGACTGATTACTAGTATCATACATGAACTATTACAAGCTAAGACTACTGGACCATCAGAATGTCACAAGACTAATTACTAGTATCATATATGAACTATTACAAGCCAAGACTACTGGAGCATCAGAATGTCACAAGACTGATTACTAGTATCATACATGAACTATTACAAGCTAAGACTACTGGACCATCAGAATGTCACAAGACTGATTACTAGTATCATACATGAACTATTACAAGCCAAGACTACTGGAGCATCAGAATGTCACACGCCTGATTACTAGTATCATACATGAACTATTACAAGCCAAGACTACTGGAGCATCAGAATGTCACAAGACTGATTACTAGTATCATACATGAACTATTACAAGCCAAGACTACTGGAGCATCAGAATGTCACAAGACTGATTACTAGTATCATATATGAACTACTACAAGCCAAGACTACTAGAGCATCAGAATGTCACAAGACTAATTACTAGTATCATATATGAACTATTACAAGCCAAGACTACTGGAGCATCAGAATGTCACAAGACTGATTACTAGTATCATACATGAACTATTACAAGCTAAGACTACTGGACCATCAGAATGTCACAAGACTAATTACTAGTATCATTTATGAACTATTACAAGCCAAGACTACTGGACCATCAGAATGTCACAAGACTAATTACTAGTATCATTTATGAACTATTACAAGCCAAGACTACTGGAGCATCAGAATGTCACAAGACTGATTACTAGTATCATACATGAACTATTACAAGCCAAGACTACTGGAGCATCAGAATGTCACAAGACTAATTACTAGTATCATTTATGAACTATTACAAGCCAAGACTACTGGACCATCAGAATGTCACAAGACTAATTACTAGTATCATTTATGAACTATTACAAGCCAAGACTACTGGAGCATCAGAATGTCACAAGACTAATTACTAGTATCATACATGAACTATTACAAGCCAAGAGTACTGGACCATCAGAATGTCACAAGACTGATTACTAGCATCATATATGAACTATTACAAGCCAAGACTACTGGAGCATCAGAATGTCACAAGACTGATTACTAGTATCATTTATGAACTATTACAAGCCAAGACTACTGGAGCATCAGAATGTCACAAGACTGATTACTAGTATCATTCATGAACTATTACAAGCCAAGACTACTGGAGCATCAGAATGTCACAAGACTGATTACTAGTATCATACATGAACTATTACAAGCCAAGACTACTGGAGCATCAGAATGTCACAAGACTGATTACTAGTAACATTTATTAACCATTATAAGCTTAGAGGACTGGACCATCAGAATGTCACAAGACTAATTACTAGTATCATATATGAACTATTACAAGCCAAGACTACTGGAGCATCAGAATGTCACAAGACTGATTACTAGTATCATACATGAACTATTACAAGCCAAGACTACTGGAGCATCAGAATGTCACAAGACTGATTACTAGTATCATACATGAACTATTACAAGCCAAGACTACTGGAGCATCAGAATGTCACAAGACTGATTACTAGTATCATACATGAACTATTACAAGCCAAGACTACTGGAGCATCAGAATGTCACAAGACTGATTACTAGTAACATTTATTAACCATTATAAGCTGAGAGGACTGGACCATCAGAATGTCACAAGACTGATTACTAGTATCATACATGAACTATTACAAGCCAAGACTACTGGAGCATCAGAATGTCACAAGACTAATTACTAGTATCATTTATGAACTATTACAAGCCAAGACTACTGGACCATCAGAATGTCACAAGACTAATTACTAGTATCATTTATGAACTATTACAAGCCAAGACTACTGGAGCATCAGAATGTCACAAGACTAATTACTAGTATCATACATGAACTATTACAAGCCAAGAGTACTGGACCATCAGAATGTCACAAGACTGATTACTAGCATCATATATGAACTATTACAAGCCAAGACTACTGGAGCATCAGAATGTCACAAGACTGATTACTAGTATCATTTATGAACTATTACAAGCCAAGACTACTGGAGCATCAGAATGTCACAAGACTGATTACTAGTATCATTCATGAACTATTACAAGCCAAGACTACTGGACCATCAGAATGTCACAAGACTGATTACTAGTATCATACATGAACTATTACAAGCCAAGACTACTGGAGCATCAGAATGTCACAAGACTGAATACTAGTAACATTTATTAACCATTATAAGCTGAGAGGACTGGACCATCAGAATGTCACAAGACTAATTACTAGTATCATATATGAACTATTACAAGCCAAGACTACTGGAGCATCAGAATGTCACAAGACTGATTACTAGTATCATACATGAACTATTACAAGCCAAGACTACTGGAGCATCAGAATGTCACAAGACTGATTACTAGTATCATACATGAACTATTACAAGCCAAGACTACTGGAGCATCAGAATGTCACAAGACTGATTACTAGTATCATACATGAACTATTACAAGCCAAGACTACTGGAGCATCAGAATGTCACAAGACTGATTACTAGTAACATTTATTAACCATTATAAGCTGAGAGGACTGGACCATCAGAATGTCACAAGACTAATTACTAGTATCATATATGAACTATTACAAGCCAAGACTACTGGAGCATCAGAATGTCACAAGACTGATTACTAGTATCATACATGAACTATTACAAGCCAAGACTACTGGAGCATCAGAATGTCACAAGACTGATTACTAGTATCATACATGAACTATTACAAGCCAAGACTACTGGAGCATCAGAATGTCACAAGACTGATTACTAGTATCATACATGAACTATTACAAGCCAAGACTACTGGAGCATCAGAATGTCACAAGACTAATTACTAGTATCATACATGAACTATTACAAGCCAAGACTACTGGAGCATCAGAATGTCACAAGACTGATTACTATTATCATATATGAACTATTACAAGCCAAGACTACTGGAGCATCAGAATGTCACAAGACTGATTACTAGTATCATACATGAACTATTACAAGCCAAGACTACTGGACCATCAGAATGTCACAAGACTGATTACTAGTATCATATATGAACTATTAAAAGCCAAGACTACTGGAGCATCAGAATGTCACAAGACTGATTACTAGTATCATACATGAACTATTACAAGCCAAGACTACTGGAGCATCAGAATGTCACAAGACTAATTACTAGTATCATATATGAACTATTATAAGCCAAGACTACTGGACCATCAGAATGTCACAAGACTAATTACTAGTATCATACATGAACTATTACAAGCCAAGAGTACTGGAGCATCAGAATGTTACAAGACTGATTACTAGTATCATACATGAACTATTATAAGCCAAGACTACTGGACCATCAGAATGTCACAAGACTGATTACTATTATCATATATGAACTATTACAAGCCAAGACTACTGGAGCATCAGAATGTCACAAGACTGATTACTAGTATCATACATGAACTATTATAAGCCAAGACTACTGGACCATCAGAATGTCACAAGACTAATTACTAGTATCATATATGAACTATTACAAGCCAAGACTACTGGAGCATCAGAATGTCACAAGACTAATTACTAGTATCATACATGAACTATTACAAGCCAAGACTACTGGAGCATCAGAATGTCACAAGACTGATTACTAGTATCATACATGAACTATTATAAGCCAAGACTACTGGACCATCAGAATGTCACAAGACTAATTACTAGTATCATATATGAACTATTACAAGCCAAGACTACTGGAGCATCAGAATGTCACAAGACTGATTACTATTATCATATATGAACTATTACAAGCCAAGACTACTGGAGCATCAGAATGTCACAAGACTGATTACTAGTATCATATATGAACTATTACAAGCCAAGACTACTGGAGCATCAGAATGTCACAAGACTAATTACTAGTATCATACATGAACTATTACAAGCCAAGACTACTGGAGCATCAGAATGTCACAAGACTGATTACTAGTATCATACATGAACTATTACAAGCCAAGACTACTGGAGCATCAGAATGTCACAAGACTGATTACTAGTATCATATATGAACTATTATAAGCCAAGACTACTGGACCATCAGAATGTCACAAGACTAATTACTAGTATCATACATGAACTATTACAAGCCAAGACTACTGGAGCATCAGAATGTCACAAGACTGATTACTAGTATCATACATGAACTATTACAAGCCAAGACTACTGGAGCATCAGAATGTCACAAGACTGATTACTAGTATCATACATGAACTATTACAAACCAAGACTACTGGACCATCAGAATGTCACAAGACTAATTACTAGTATCATACATGAACTATTACAAGCCAAGACTACTGGACCATCAGAATGTCACACGCCTGATTACTAGTATCATACATGAACTATTACAAGCCAAGACTACTGGAGCATCAGAATGTCACAAGACTGATTACTAGTATCATATATGAACTATTACAAGCCAAGACTACTGGAGCATCAGAATGTCACAAGACTGATTACTAGTAACATTTATTAACCATTATAAGCTGAGAGGACTGGAGCATCAGAATGTTACAAGACTGATTACTAGCATCATATATGAACTATTACAAGCCAAGACTACTGGAGCATCAGAATGTCACAAGACTGATTACTAGTAACATTTATTAACCATTATAAGCTGAGAGGACTGGACCATCAGAATGTCACAAGACTGATTACTAGTATCATATATGAACTATTACAAGCCAAGACTACTGGAGCATCAGAATGTCACAAGACTGATTACTAGTATCATACATGAACTATTACAAGCCAAGACTACTGGAGCATCAGAATGTCACAAGACTGATTACTATTATCATATATGAACTATTACAAGCCAAGACTACTGGAGCATCAGAATGTCACAAGACTGATTACTATTATCATATATGAACTATTACAAGCCAAGACTACTGGAGCATCAGAATGTCACAAGACTGATTACTAGTATCATACATGAACTATTACAAGCCAAGACTACTGGAGCATCAGAATGTCACAAGACTGATTACTAGTATCATACATGAACTATTACAAGCCAAGACTACTGGACCATCAGAATGTCACAAGACTGATTACTATTATCATATATGAACTATTACAAGCCAAGACTACTGGAGCATCAGAATGTCACAAGACTGATTACTAGTATCATACATGAACTATTACAAGCCAAGACTACTGGAGCATCAGAATGTCACAAGACTGATTACTAGTAACATTTATTAACCATTATAAGCTGAGAGGACTGGAGCATCAGAATGTTACAAGACTGATTACTAGCATCATATATGAACTATTATAAGCATAGACATGGTGTACATGGACTGGAGCATCAGAATGTCACAGACTGATTACTAGTATCATATATGAACTATTATAAGCATAGACATGGTGTACACGGACTGGAGCATCAGAATGTTAAAAGACTTTGGACTAGTGGCTAAAGCATAGACTGTGCACATGGATAGAATGAATCACCATCCTACTTTTTGCCATCATCTGTCTCCACCACAATCTCAGAGCGCTTCAGCAGCTGAATGTACTGAAGAAAGAGGTCATCAGGAAACATCTTCTCCTTGAACCGCTGATATAACTGTGTCACTGGAATCTTGGCAGTTGTCGATATTCTGTTCTGAAGATTCATTTCAAAGAGAGGTTATTATGACCCCATGCATATCAAAGAAGTTTTATCATGATATTGTTAACTATTAACACACTAACTTACACTGAGTTTGTGTCAAATTGCCAACGACTTGGGTACAGTTGGAATACAAAACATTTTGGTTGTCCCACACCACCATAATGCTGGAACACTGACTAACTGACTAACTCACTCACTCAACTTACCGTATCGATAGCGATGAGTGCTAGGAGTTCCTGCAGCCAGACTGGATCAAGGAAGTACAAGCAGTTTAGACCTTGCAGCTGTTCATTGAAGTGAAGCAGAGACCCAGCCTCCAGCAGGTACTTCAAAGCTGCACAATACAACAACACAGCATACCAACAACACAAAAACTAATTATAACAAAGAAGGTTAAAGTTGTTTTATACCTCAGCAATTATCACAGAGGGCCAGTGAAGAATCGCCTCCACAGTCCAGTACTATGACTACCAGATGACTGTGATCCTGGGCCTAGATTTTCTAAGCTCTCTCGGCACTAAGATAGTTGTAAGTTAGTATTTATGAATGGCACTTTGACTATCTCACTAGGAGAGCTTCAAAAATCTGTCCAAAGCCTATAATACATTTTGTTAGGCATGATGACGGGGCACTATCAGGAGGTCACAACAGTTTTCTCTACAGACAAGAACAACATACTGGCAATGTGAATGCAAAATTTTACTTCATGATGAGTAAGTAAGTTTGGTTTAAGACCTTCAAAACATTGTTTCAGTTATGTCATGGAATGTCAGCTTGCTGAGGAAAGCAAGCCCACTGTGATACAGGGCTCCGTTGCACAAAACTCTTGTAAGCCTAAGATCTCATAACTTTTCTCATAGTATTCAGGCCTCCCATATTACAGGATAAGAGGTACAAATGCTATGATAAAAGTTATGAGATCTTAGGCTTACGAAAGTTTTGTGAAACGTGCCCTGGGCCTTGAAAACAGCCATGTTGGTGACATGACTATGATCATATTCAAGGCAAATCTGCTATTTGATCCTACAGCACAATAACATATCTCTGAGTGCAAAACACCACCTCACCATTACTTGTGTCATCCAGCACAAGAATGTCATTGTAAGGCAGTTCATCCAGTAGATTCTGAAAACCCTCTTCTGTGAGATACGGAGGCATCTTCATCTTCTCCAGTTCCTTCCTCTTCTTGCGGACCAAGTCCACCAACAAGCGATAGGACTGTGGAATCTTCATACCAATTAAGCACTCATGACTTCGCTGTGCATGGGCCATTTTAATACCTGTCTCATAGATTATTTTCCTGAGTTCATCCACACCTTCCTTGGTAGCACAGGACACTACTTTGAATTGACTGAGAAGAGGATAGTGTTCTTTTACTGCTGTCCTGGTGAATGTCCTGACTATATTGCCAGCAAGATCTTGAACTTTTATGTTTCTGGTCACAGGGTCAAGTTTGTCATAGAACGTACCAACCAGGATGACAGTAGCTTTGTGTGCATTTGCCTGCAAAACAAATATCAAAGCTATGTTCATCTCCATTAGACTGTATAAGGTGTACATTACAGTGATTGTTCACGAGGAGGTCAAGGTAGCTTGTGAAACAGTTCTGAGTAGTTTGTTTAGCAAGTGACAAGAAATTGTCTGAAGTGTAGTAAACTGCAGTAAGTCTTATCACGTTCATGATCATAGTCTTTCATTATTTCAATACTCACATTCTTGAACAGACAAAATGGTTGATACGAATTGTCATGAATACACAATGCCATTTAGAAAGTAGTGAAATGTAACATGTTATATTTGGGATTACACATTTTAGTAACATACAGATTCTACAGCTTTTGTAGAGTTGAATCGCCAAACCCACTCAGCCACCGCACCTTCCCAGATAAAACATATACTACAAATTCTAACCTTCACATCAAAGATGGTAATTTGGCACTATTTTCATCATTCTGATATCAATATTTTAAAAAGACTTGTGACATTCATAAAACTGTGTTTGCCACTGATTCTAAAAAGGTATTCACTGACTGTACTGAACCTGCATTTTGACAAGTAAGACTGATGTAGCTATTGTTCATTATGCAATATTATAGATAAATTATACATCACACTTTGAATGTCTGTTTGAAATCTGTTGATTTTGAAAAATATTTACTGGACAATGAACTTGAGCCTTTTTGTGTATACTAAACAGGAGTAAGACATCTGATGTAAGGTTTCACTCACCTGAATCTGACAAAGCCATTCCTGCAGATGTTGATAGTCTTTTCGCAAGTCAAATACCAGCAAGTACAAAGTATTCTGGGTAAGGAAGCACTGATGGATGATGGTCAGGTCAGGGTTGCCTGGTAACTCCCATACATTGAACTTGATATCTGGTTTCTTGTGGAAAAGTGAAAACATCAGGGCTAAACATGTTGTTAACAGTGAAAAATGTCTTTTGTGTGTGCCCTGGATACAGCATGTACCTTCTGAATATGACTTGAACACGTTCCAGAAACTCTAGATGTGTAGGTAATTAATCCTTATGGAAATTATTTTGAAAATTTTATAGAAATTATTTTGTTAAGGAATAAAATCTAACTGCTTGGCAAATAAAAAGTATATGGAACATTTTCCATGGTAATGTGATGTTGAACATGTATCAAATGCTCTTTCATTATGTTCTGATATACTGATGGGTTTATATACTACAAGCATAACAACTAGTATTGACAGGTACTATTACTGTTAAATTGTTTCCCTATGACAATGACAAGATGAACTTGCTAGTATATACATCTACCCTGTGACAATGAGTCATTTTGATAAGACATAATTATAACAATTAAAGTAATGTACAAGTTATGTCCATAGTGTTCACTCTACCACATGCCTTTTTACATCTCCACTAGAAGTAGTTCTAACAATAACTGCAGATTGGATAATCTGATATCTGCATGAGTAACCAGTAAGAGTTACCCCCCTTAAATTACAGTGCTTTTTATTTCAATTACAGAAAATTTGTCCCCAAATGTTATAGCTGTTACTCTTGTCGTTGTGACTTGCTACAATCATACACTGCTGAGAATACCATAATTATACAAACATCACATTATTACAATTAACTTTCACAATACTATAGTAGAAGTCTAAAAGCCCCAGTAGTCACTACAAAGTACTAGTCCTATTCACCCTTGAGGTACAAACAGGCATATCTTCCTTTGCCTTGTGACCAGATGTAACAAAAACAAGTCAGTTCATTTGTAAGAGATAAGAAAAGTTGTGTTCACTTCATATGGTAAAAGGTAATGACAATAAACACTGATATCTATTGAACAGCTACTCTGTGAATAACATTAATCCCTATATGTGAAGTTAGTGAATATGTCAGAGGCAGGCAGGCAGCTATTAGAATGATGTTTTTACTTGAATGTAGTACTATTGGTGATATTGCTTTCAATAATGGACTCTTAATAATGTGACATCAACCAGCGAAAATAGCACAGAACGTTCAGATCATCTTAAAGTACTTTCTTTGTGTCATAGTTACTTGTGAAGAAAAGTGTTGTTCAGTCCCACTATTTTAATACTACTTCAACAGGAGCATATTTCTAATGAAATGTCTCACACTAGATGGCAGCAGCATCTGGTAGACTCCCTTGGCCGTCAGTTTCCACTCTGTAGTGTTGATCTTGTCGCCATGCTGATGTCCTGCTGTACCCTGAAGAAGGCTCAACAAAGTTGTCTTCCCTTTGTCCTACAAACAACCAGGGTCTTCAAACTAACCAAACGTATTTCTGACTGACATACATTAGGACATGGCAAGAGCCATGCATGCAGTAACTTGTCCCAGTTAGCCGTGGTTGAAAAAATTCCCACGGTTTTCTCTGGATTTGGAGGAGTTTGTCCCAAGGCACAATATTTGTGGAATCCAGCTGTAGATGTGATGGCTGCAGTTGTTCAGTAAATGTTTTCTCTAGCCAGCACCAAGATGAACAATACCCGTATATTAGGTTGTCTTTTCCATTGTTCCATTTAGATCAAGAAAGATCACCATTATTTGGGATGTCTGTATTTGATATTTCCTGGACAGTTTCATTCATGTAACAAATTTACATGTCTTTCCCTAGAATTAGTAAATACATTTGTTATGCTAAGTCAAATTTATTTTCCCATATATGTCATATAATGTTAGTCAACAGATCCATAGTCTAGTTCCTATTATTATGCACCAAAAATCTCACATGGCCTCTAAAGTCAATCAAACTCTGAAAGATCAGAAGAGTAGTCAGACAGATTTCCTAGGGAGAAGGCATCCCAACACCCTCAGGTAAAAATAGTGTAGTAGACTCACCTGTGGTCCAAGAACAACTAGTTTCAGTCGGTTGTTCGGTTCACTTTTTCTCAGGAGCTGCCTCAGATAGTCAATAAGTTCTGTTGTTTTTGTGTCTGTTACAACAAAAAATGTTTTACAGTATCTTCACAAATGGCCAAGAGGACTAAAACAGTAGGCTGTACCTACACAACATGAAATGGGTCTGATATGATCTAATCACTACATTTATTACTCACCCATTGAAGAAACTGCAGTGTAATATTTTTACGGTAGTATTACACTAGTGTAATACCGATTGACCTATGACGTCAAAATGATTCAAAGTTGTGATGTCACAATGCTAATGTCGCTGTCGCAATCATACTAGACTGCTTGACACGGGGAAAGTTGAGAGTCCTCACACAGTAGGCAATTTTGCTGCAGTTTCTGTCAAGTTATGTTGGCAAGTAATAAACAGAATACTAATAGCATTTCTGTGAAATACTATTTCTATTAAACTTGTTGAAGATTTAGTATCAAACTCGCTTCCGCTCATTTCATACCAAATCATTAACTTGTTTAATAAAAACGGTATCACACAGAAGGTCTTTTAGTATCTTCTATTTATTTAACAGTTGGCACTGGTGATCTCAAATCACATGAGATATCAGCCATTGTGTGCTTATTATGGAAATATATATCAGTATCAATAAATCAGTATAATGTACACACATATAACTTCCATGTGATGTCTGTACTGTGTGGGCTGACAAACCAGCAGAAAAATAATACTTCTGTGTTGAAAAAGTGCAGGATAGAATCATTTATTTTCATGTAAACGTGTCCCCTTGGGTTTCTTTGTTTAATTCTCATCAATATTCCAGCTAATTGACAGCAGTTTGTAAATAATTAAGTTTGGAACAGACAATCGAGTTATCGCCAGCATGAGCATTGATGTATACAATTGGGATTTGAAGTGTTAAACATATCAGCTTGCCTGACCTTCTCCCATTAGTCTGCTTCATTCAATACCGTGCCTCTCATAACAAGCATGTTTTACTGATGACTGATTCTAACCAAAATCATCCCTTCAAGTACAGATATCTTTCCATATGTCTTTCTAGTTTATACACAGAATTGGAGATATATGATCAAACAATATATCTGAATTGTCTGAAAGTTGCTAAATAAACAATCAATAATCAAACATAATTGTAAACCTCACCACAAAACTTATGAGGGGAATAACAGGATACAGTCGTAACACTGTGCATATGAAATAGACATTGACTAACACTTAAAAAACTGATAATACCTCCTGTTGAGACCAGCAAGTAGTGTTGTTTACACTACAGACTTAAGCATCAAGAAACTACATCAATTATTTATGTCTTGATTCATCAAACATAATGATAAGAAACATGCACATTTCATTTTTATTCATATGGATTAGTCTCCAGAGCCTATCAAACATCACAAGCTAGATTGATTGACTGACTGATCATGCAATCAATCCCTCCAACTCAAGTAACGTGACCTCTCCACTCGTGATGTCAAATGTGACTAGTGTCTAAAGACCAAGCGATCCAGTTATACAATTCGTGTTGTCTCTGACATTTTAGCAAATGGTACGATGATTTATTCAGTTACCTGGGGATGCATGGAATCATTGAACAGTGAAAAGAACCACCATTTCACTTGTTTTCCAAGTATAAAGACAGATTTAGGCAAGTTCAGTCCGAGTCAGGAGCGCTTACTTTCAAGACCAGTTGAAATGCACACAGCACACCCACATAAGACTATATTAAAGTACAATGAAAACATCTGTGTGTGTGTGTGAACTGTAATACCATCATCTATGTAATTCACCTGTTAAAACAATCGGACTGTTTGATGTGTGTGTGTGTGTATGTGTGTGTGTGTCTGTCTGTCTGTGTGAGTGTGTCTGTGTGTGTGTCTGTCTGTGTCTCTCTCTCTCTGTGTGTGTGTGTGTGTGTGTGTGTGTGTGTGTCTGTCTGTCTGTCTGTGTGAGTGTGTCTGTGTGTGTGTCTGTCTGTGTCTCTCTCTGTGTGTGTGTGTGTGTGTGTGTGTGTGTGTGTGTGTGTGTGTGTGTGTGTGTGTGTGTGTGTGTGTGTGTGTGTGTGTGTGTGTGTGTGTGCCTGCCATTTTAATATCATCATGGTATTTATCCTTGTGCTATTGTGTCTCGTGGGCCTAAACAGGCCGTGCTGTTTATCAGAGTCTCACACAATGTAATCAACAATTTCCTCTTCATCACAGTGAGAATCAATCAACTTTACCCACCAACCATAACACGCGCTTACTGCTTCGAGGTAATATGGTCAAAATACATGCTTAAAGTCCTTTCAAAATGTTTGTAAGTATGCATCAAATAATGCCATATTGGGTGGGTGTGGTTTCTACTCAAAGGCGTGTTATAAAGTTTTGATTAAAAGTATTAAGAATGGAATCACACCACCTTCCTCACCAGTGTTATCTATTCCTATATCTTTCCTGTGCAAAGAATCCATGATATATATTCCCAGATTTGGCATGAGTTACATTGTACATCCACAACCTTAAGGAATTACTCACCTTTCAAATCATTATTACAACCTTACACCACTAAGTGATAACACCTTGATTCATGCCATTCCGTTAATTACCTATTGATTTATGTATACACATTAGTTTAAGGTTAATTTATTGAGATAAAAAACATTTTACTAATGAAAGCACATTCCTGCATGCATTATGTACGTATGTTGTAATCTAGAAGTTCTCAAAGATGAGTACCATGTGTATTATTTGTATGTGAAAGGTATGCGCATTTTGGAACAAAATAATTATAAAAGTCTGCCTGTCCTCGGTACCATAACTTCTGTCACAATTTTCATGCAACATGTGTTTTCCTTTTCATGAAGATGTGCATATGTTCTTCCTGTCACATGTCAAGTCGTCACAATCAATTGTACTTTGGGTCACATGGCCAAACTACCGAAGAAATAAACTGAATTGAATGGAATCAAATTGGTGCCTCCAATTCGATTGATTCGTCCTCTTCATCTTCACTGGAAGTTTCTTCTGCTCAAAGTAAAATCAGTTAGTACTGATACGGTCTAACTTACAGGTAAAACATGACGTCGGGTACATATATTATAGCTTCAGAATCCATGGTCACTGTCTAGTTGTCAAATGTAACCCAAGAGGAAGCCACCGGTAATAGTCACATGTGACGTCATGTCACATGATACCGTCTCTGCTCATTAACTGTCGGCTATTTCCGTAACAAGCAGAAATTCGAGGTCGTTTGTCACGTTTTTATTGAGATTTTACAAACTTTTTGAGAAATTTTGATACGGAAAGTGATCTTTAGAATGTGTTTTTCCATATATCAAAAAATAGTTTTACGTTAGTATTCTCCTTTAAGCAAACTGCTTCTTCACAAAGCAAGATTTCACTTTTATGAAGTAAAACATGTTTGAGTTCCTACCACTGAGAAGGTCTGGTGGTATTGGTGGGTCGGTGATCTTGTTGCCAGCCAACAACAAATCTTGACATTGCTTCAACAACCCCAACTCCAGCGGGAGAGTCTTCATCATCTGGTTTCTACACAGCAAGCACAAATAAATCATACTTCACATACCATACATCAGGGTGTTAAGATGAACATAAAAATAAGCAATGAAATTCATCACCTAAATCAGTTCATATACATAGTTTCAATAACTGGCATATTTTTCCACCTTACAGTTTCTGTGGGCAGATTATGAATTGTGGTTAGCAATACATTCCAAACACAAGTTTCAAAACACTGGCAATTGCTCTCCAAAACTGCAAGTTGATATCAATGAGTTTCTTTTTAAGTTGATTTTTGTTCAGAAATATGAAACCCCATTAAAGTCAAACGGAAATAAGTCTGACATGACTGAAAATGTTTTGAAGAAACATTAACCAAGTGTACTTGCATGTTTCTAAGATCTCAAATGCACTGTGCAAGATAGCAGTCATGAATCAATCGATGCATTTCTCTTGCTGTGCTGCCACATGCATATTATAACATATAACACATTCATACCATCAAACCTTTTTATAACTCAACCTCAGACTGAGCAGTTATGTGAGAAATGGCAATTGTTAACCACTGATTGCAACACATCACTGACACTCTCTGAGACAGTGCTGAACTAGTCAAGGTCATCCAAGTGCTGTCACCAGTTACAAATACATTGTGAACTAAGGCATTAACTACGCATCAAGTGAACAGTGACAACATCACACATTTAGGGATCATACAATAAACCATGGGAGACAAGAAGGGAATAGAAAATGTTGCATTGAATGCTTAACGATCAGGGTAAAAGTCATCACTGTTTTTTGGGTACATCAATCAAATTTCCGTGATGCAATGCTAGTATATAAATGTTATTCCTATGTACTGAAATACAAAACTGCACATGCAAATTTACGCATATACTTATTAAATTTGAAAATTGACAGGTTTTCATAACCGTAATCTGATAACATAAAAGAAATCACTGGGAATCCACTGGTTTCAAACGAGGCACGCTCTTGCTGGTCAAAATCTGTTTTGATGTGAGGTCGAATCTGAGGCAACAGACTGCCTAAGTAAATCGTGGCAGCTGTAAAGCTCAAAGTAGATGTATTGTTTCCCATTAAAGGCATTCAAGTTTAAATGACTGAACTGAAGGTTAAAGGGTATATACAAAGGAGATAACTCACTGGCTAAGGTCTAGCGTGATGAGGTTCTGAAGTTGACTGACACTGACAGGAGCGTGGATGAGGTTATTGTTTCTCAAAATCAGGTATTTCAGATTAAAAGACAGGATTTCTGGAAACACAAGTTGTTTGGAAGTTGGCTGATCAATGCCACTCCAGCGCCGAAGGTAGTTCTTCAGTGTCTTTGGTGATGTTGCAGAACTGTCATAAAGAATGAACAATCCATAAAACAAAATATCAATCAAAGATGCAGATGTTCCTTAAACAACTTCCCATAATCTAACTAGTGACAGTGATCAACTCATTCTGGCCCTGTTGCAGACTCCACTAAAGTTTCTTTGTTATTAAAAGCATTACCTTCCAGAGATATTTTACTAACATTTCTTCCATTAGTCTGCGACACAAGTCCTATATTATCAATAAGCAGTGTTTGAAACAAAAAGGTCCTTCAGTGTTTCTGGTTTGCACCCAGAGTTTACATTTTAGGTATTTTACAGCAACTAATAATTTAAAATCCAAAGCATTCCAGTGATGATCATCTGAAAATGCTTGTAATTTTCAGTATGATTGATACTGCTTGTAGTCAAATGATACTCACCGATACTGGATAAAATAATAGTAATTCTTCAAAGACTGTTTTGTTAGCCAGGTTCTGAGGTAGGCTTCACAAAATATACTACCTATCAAAGGTTTAGACTCACTAGTGCCACTGTAGCCACTTCAGCCAAAGTATGTGTTCTAAACTAGATTTTGCAAAACATTCCATACTGTTTAAAGACTGTTTACACATGAATTGACGTATTGTAAAAAAAAGAAATTCTTAACATTGAAATGACTGTTGTCATGAGATCAATAATAGATGAAACTCAGTGAAAATTGGTGAATTCTTAACAAATGTTTACACAAACTGTTCACATGCACAATATTTGCACATGTTTTTCAACAATTTGATGCATGATTCTCATACAGTTCATCTGCATTAGGTTTACAATTGGTTACTGCTTTCAGTGGGTCTAAAATGTTTAAGTAGTATATTAATGAGAGGAACTGTACAATCCTGGGCTGGCCAATCCAGCATCCATTTCAGCATGCAAGACACTAACGTCTTATTCATCTCATCTTGAGTGTATGCAGTCCCCAGGTAGTTGTTAGCCAAGTTGAGGGTTTCCAGATAACGACAGTCCCACACGGACGGTTCCGGCAGGTGGTCAATCCTGTTGTTGGACACATTTAAGCTCCGCAACTCACCTTCAAGAAGGCATTCATGTCATAACAATATGTCAACTTCAAAATGTGATAATGCATTTATAGGTGAGACATAAACTTTGCTAAGCATTCTTGTAATTTCTTGTGACATGAGACATTGCAAAGAGCAGACATGGAGCAATACTGGTGTTCTGAGTCAAACATTCACACACTAGTTACTGAAATTATTTATGATGCATTGAGGGAATAAGATATTCTTTTGCTTACAACTATGATCCCAAATATTTTTCTTTTAAAAATCCAAGCTCCCATTAATATATTCTTTGAGTCTGACAATTTCTTTTTGTCCACTTCAGAAGAAACATTGTTTTCTCAAGCATTTTCTGGTACCATCTCATACATAAAATAATATCTAGTAATCTTTGTAAAGGTTGTAGATTGTACTGTACTATTAGACCTGCTGGTACTGGCATGGGTTTATTTCAGGTTTAGTAAGAGTCTCTCACACTAGACACACAAGAGACAGAGACATGACACCCCAATCAACAGGACACATATACCAGAACTTACTAAGTTTAACAATGCTCTCTCCAAGCTCCTCGAGGTTATTGTTTTGGAGATCCAGCATGGCAAGAGATCCACTCCAGAACTCCTCCACACTGACGGGGAAACGCTCCAGGCAGTTGTCACTTAGGTTCAGGTAGTGCTGGACAGTGAAGACCATTGTCAGAAAACTCCCAGAGTCATGGGAATCAGACTCTTTCAACTCTATGCTTATCTTTCCTATAATACTAAATGTTGATGTTAAAGAATAACTAATTGTAATGATTACAAAAGATGGAGATTCCATTGGCAGCAAAAGGCAATACAGCCGCAAATTAGTGGATTCAATGAAAGACAGATTCTTTGCATCTTTCACCATCAAATAGGGGTTAAACAGGAAGGGACTTGCTATCAACCACCTACATGAAACATGCATAATGTGTACTACATACCAGTGGGCAGCTCCAAGCTGAGATGAAGGAATACAGCTCATTGTCACTGGCATCGAGGTTTGTCAAGGCACCGCTCAAGCGAAGTTCTTCTGGGATTTTCTTCAACTTGTTGTGAGATAGGTTCAGCTGAGTTAGGCATGGGAGGCCAATATGTGCCCCTAGTCCTTCTGTAACATGTCAGAACACTGTGAGAAAGCAGGTCAGATGTCCTAGCTGGTGACATAATGTTTCACTGGGAAAAATGAACAGAAGTGATCCATGCATTGCCTTGAGTGATCGGAGTAAACTAATAACAAAAAATTCAGATTCCATCCAGGAATTTCGCAGCTCCACTTCAAATACTGCCACTTGTGGTTTTTGCAAGTTATGTTTGTTTTATGCCTGTCTAACTGACCAATCAAATTCAGTCTCTCACATCACTAGCAAACAAAATGGCACAGTCAACTCAAATGATCCTATCTATAATCAAGATCTGCATTAAATCTTACACATGAAGTGCATAAAATTGCTTCCTTTCACTGACTAAAGCATGAAAAATAAGGAAAATATATCTTGAGGTCCAGCTGACAGGCAAATCCTACAGATGATCAAGGTCTGCATGGTCACTGACATGTTGTTCATTGAAGCAAATTACAGTTTCTGTATGTGTTAATTATTTGGCTCATTAGTCCAGAATTTCCAGCCTAGTTCAGCATTTTGAGAACATGGACTTGTCATGGACTGATGTGCTCAATAACACAATGATTTAAACCCTGAGTTACCTCTGCTGTTACAGTGACTGATTAAAAATGAAACATATACACTATGCCTAAAAATCACAAAGTCAACAATAAATCCGTAGAGGTTGTGTCAAGACAAACTTCTGAGAGGCTGTGTAAACTAAAACTCTAGAGGCTATGTAAATAAAATTTAAGAGTGGTAATGCATCTCTTTAAATAGTTACTGTCAAACATAAACATTTAATTTATCCCCTCCACACACACACACATAAAAAATGTTAGAGATAATATTTTCAAATAATCTCCAATAGTACACATCATTTCACAGCGGCAATCATCTAGGTGACTGGAAAGACTTTTGCAATGGTTGGCATGTGTTTCAGCAGACATCAATGTATTCCTGAGGACATGTAAGTTCTGTGGGGATGTTATGTCTGCTACATGCTTACCTGACTCTACAGGGGATGATGGTTTGGGTGTCCTGGACCAGTGAAGCTCGGGTTGAACATGGGTCGGTTTGATGAGGTACTCAAGTCTGTTGTTTGACAAGTCCAGGTATTTCAGAGTGCCAATACAGAACAGCTCCACACATACTTCCTCCAGTTCATTATTGGACAGGTTCACAGTTTCCAGGCTGAAAGAGAAGCACACAAATATCCCTAAAACCAAAAAATCTCAGACATCAAAGCTGTAAATTTGAGGATAATGAAAATTATTTTTCTGCTGTTTTATAACACACTGGGAATGTTTTTATACATACTGAAGTACTTTAGAAATACATCAACGTACAGGATAAAACATTAAATCTCCAAGTAAAAATGAAGAAAGCATCTTGCTCCTTCTGACTCTGAATGACTGACATTGTCAATCAAGATGGAAATTAAAGGAAATTTTGGTATAATTTTTGGTAGACAGTAGCATGACCTGCCAATGTGTTGTGGAACAGCTCTATTTTATGCATTGTCACATGAATGTCTGGTGAAATGTGACTTTCATGAAATGCTGGGTCATGTGACCACACGGAGAGATGGACAAGCTTCTTGGTGTGTATCATGGCTTACCTGTCAAGAATAGTTTAGCTTCAAAATTTGTTCTGCATAATCCATGATCAGTGATCACAGGGTGATGCATTTCTGAAGTTGTTCAGTAGATGATGGTGGTCTATGAACATCTACACAACTGAGACACAGTAGCTGCTGCAGCCTAGTCAGATAGCCAATCTAGTAAGTAACACCCAATCTAGTAAGTTTACGGTATTAAAGGAAAATCTGTCTGCTGCACAGAACGACCAAATATATCAATTATAGATTGCACTTACTTCAAACATGTGCCATCATCTGAGCTGGGTCCAGAAAAGTCTTTGAGTCTATTCTTACAAACATTCAACACCTTTATGTGAGGCATACTCCATGGGATTTCCAGAGGTAAGGTCTTGAGTCTGTTATCTGACAGATCCACTTCGGTGAGGTGAGTGAGGTGAGGTTCAAACCATAATGGGTGAACCCTGGCCAGGTGTTGGTGACTCATGGAAGCGGAAAATGTCTGTTACAGGGATACAAGCATCAGCTGGTTGAAGCATACATTTCTGTTGTTACAGACACCGAGTAATATCAACAACACAGGATTAAAATGATCAGACAATACCAAATCTGAATATGAGGCAATCCCTCAGAAATAGACATTGACATCAATAATTTAAGTACACAAGCTCCATAATTCTGTGCTGCAACCTCATCATTGGCATACATCAAGACATCAAGTATTCTTCATTTACATAGGAGAACAAGTACTACATTTACTTATGAAAGTATTTAACTCAGTGAGTGGGATGCAGTTGCCCATATCATACAGCTATTGCAGATGTAAGAACCATTACTGACCTAACAGTCCAAATACATCCATTCTTGATCGTGGATGAACCCTATGGGTCATGAGTTCTTCATTGTCATTGCTGTGAAGTCTTGAGGCAGATTAGGAATTCACCTTTATGTTATGGTCAAAATTTGGAAATGATTGTCTCAAGTTTCTGTCCATACCTGACCTTTCCCTGTTTTAAAACATCCACTCATGAGTTCAGCAGTCATCTGTGGAAACCGCTGACAGATATTATCTGTAATGATGGCTTGACTGTCTAGGAGGAACTCAGCCACATCCATGTGGTTACCTGGAAAAGTAAAGCACAGATTCTGTTATTTCAGCTTCAGGAAAAATCTTGTGAAGTTGGACAAAAACATTAGCATTCAATCAGTGACTAGTTCAGTTGCCTGGAACTTGTGTGATATCATCTTCCATACAAACGGTTCCTCTGGTAACAGTGCTGAAAATCAAGTTTACACAAATCAACAATTTGCCATTGTTCCAAGGCATACCAACAGTCTTTTTGAAACAATGAGTTAGGTTAATGTGCAGTGATGTCTAACATATGCAGTTACTTTCTAATTCTGGATCAAGTTTTAGTTTTATTGTCCATAACAGCATTTCCACTTTTGTGGCACCAAATATCTTTTGTTTTAAGAGATAACATTGTTGCAATCATTCATACAAAGTTTTCATTCCATATGCAGTGGAAGCTGTCAAATCCGGCTTCTGTCCAATCCAGCATGTTGTCAACACCGGCATAAAATCTCAGTCCCATCTGTGTCTTGTACATTTATCATCAGCTCTACAATCCGGCACATTGTCTAAACTAGATTACACCGTCAGTCCCAACGAGTGCCAGTTTAGACAGCTTCCACTGTACATGCTGTTTCAGAGAAGTCAACATTAACACAAGACGAAATGAGCTATGTGACAAGTAAATGAATGAGCAATTGAAAACAAGCCATTTCTAAACAGCAAATGCCACATGGTCTGAAGTAACATGACAACAGTACTGAATGGAAACCAAACATGGTGAATGTACACAGCCTGCTTCTTCATCTCCATCAAACTTTGTTAGGTGGAATTAAGTTAATTACACACAAAAAAACATTCAAGTTTTTAGGCTTTCCTCCTCGTCCTAAGGAAAGTGTCAAAGGGTAAGCATTGCGAAAAAAATATAAAAACCAATGCTTCTCATAGACCCAATTCATGAATTAATTGCACTTTAAAGTTGGATTATTGTTTTCCATACAGTTTTATATAGATTGTCCAGAATTTTGACAATTTCTTACCTTCACAGGCTGCAAAAAGTGGCACCATGTTCTCACAGTTCTCAAAAGATGATATCAGCTGGACTGGGGTGCTAAGGTCCATTCCTGGGAGATACCAGAACTGGACAATGGACAGATTACCTCCCTTGCAAGCGGCATAAAACAAACTGTTCCTGTTTTCTGGGTCCTTCACATAAGCTATACACAGTCCAAGTGTTGAAAAAAAATAAATCACATGTATTAATACATTGACGAATTGTAAATTAAAATTGTAGCATGAAATTCACCATGGTATCAGTGAAATGTTATTTTTATGAATCATTAATACTGAAAAACTTCTGATTAGCGCCAGCAAGTCTCCATCACCTCACCACCATTCACACTTCCATCACTTTACTACCACCCTTCACACATCACCACCACCCTTCACACATCACCACCACCCTTCACACATCACCACCACTTTTCACACCTCCAGCACATCACCACCACCCTTAACATCGCCATCACATCACTACCACCCTTCACACCTCCAGCACATCACCACCACCCTTCACACCTCCAGCACATCACCACCACCCTTCACACCTCCAGCACATCACCACCACCCTTCACACCTCCAGCACATCACCACCACCCTTCACGCCTCCAGCACATCACCACCACCCTTCACGCCTCCAGCACATCACCATCACCCTTCACACCTGCAGCACATCACCACCACCCTTCACATTTCCATCACCTCATCACCACCCTTCACACCTCTGTCACCTCACCACAAACCTTCACCAGTCGGTTTTCCCCATTTCCCAAACTCCATGCAACTAAGCTAATAAAAGCATGCAACGCTTCCCAAACTCCTTGAAGGTAAATTGCATTGAAACCATATTACTGATACTGTGTGGCCCACACATTCATGTTTAATGAATATTCTGCTTTCAGATGAGCTCTCACATGGAAATGCATCTGTTAGCTGGACGACTATGTCGTAGTGTCCATAGAGAGATGCCAGGTAGAATGGTGAAGTCTCCTGCCAGACGTCCCTCGACATAGAGGCATCCTTGGAGAGCAGGAATGTAACCACCTTGACATCCCCGGCAGCTGCTGCCACTTGTAGGGGAGAGAACTGTAACATGGTACAAACATCTCTAATGAGGCAGATACACACACACTTTCAAACAAAACATTACAAAATCACAAAAAACAACAAAGTTAAAGTAAGTTCAAATTGTAGTAATACCAGAGAGCTGCACATTCTACTGACACGTTTTTTTTCCTCATCAGGTTTACACAGTTCCCAAACTTCAAAACAAAGGCAGCCAATGATAGAGCAGCACCTACCCCAGCCCATTCCAAGTTGACATCCACCCCATATTCCACCAGACAGTGGACAACATCCAGGAAGGTGTCCTTGCACAGCTCATGGAAGACATTTGGGTTGTCCCTCATGTAAGTAACAACATCATATGGATTGATGCAGTCAGTCAGTATGTGTAGCAAATCTTCCTTATCTCCTGCTGATGTTGCATTTGCAATAGCATCAGAAAAATCTAAGAGAAAAAAAACAAAAAACAATGAAAATAATGCTACTACTGTCCAGCTAGATTCAAAGTGATGCATCTCTGTAGCTGTATAGCATGATGTTTACAACAGTGAGTGGATCAAATCTTTGTAAGGCATTTAATACAGAAAGGGTGCATTGGATGAAAATCTTAATGACTAGTTTGCACAATTTCCATTAACAACAATTTAGTTGTTTAGGTATTTATTCCTACAAATAACAGTCATAATTGCCATATGAATAGTAACAAGGTCAAAGGTAAAACAACATGAAACACGAAAGAGATTGTTACAATTCACAGACATTTCATGTGTAATTTGTGA
The DNA here is from genome assembly GCF_037392515.1 of Haliotis asinina. Taxonomy (NCBI): domain Eukaryota; kingdom Metazoa; phylum Mollusca; class Gastropoda; order Lepetellida; family Haliotidae; genus Haliotis; species Haliotis asinina. The sequence continues at coordinate 10,000,094 of NC_090282.1, forward strand.
CTATGTTGGTAAACGTCTTGTGCTATTTTTGGAAGACATCATGATATTAGGATTTCTAATTGTTGTTCAGAAATAACAATTCTAAAATACCAATACACATGACATTGAAACAAGAAAAATGCAGCTGTTTGAAAGCCATCTTTAGGAGTTCAGTTGATGAATTACAATGCCTTTAATATCTATATGAGGACATATCCGTATGCACCATTAGCCGGGTTGTGGTAAAGGATCTGTTTTGAAATGTCCCCAAATAGATATTTAAGAATTCCTTATCAACATATACTCATGGAAACAAATAACTGCACACATGAAAGTAAAATGGTTCTGTTCTTTTCTAGAATTCTTCAAATGGCATGTGTTGCACTGTGGTATAAATTCTGGAATTAAACATGGGGACTCTTGTAGAGATTTCTTTTGGTTTGGGAAATTTTATTTTTTGAGTGAGTGAGTGAGTTTAGTTTTACGCCGCACTCAGCAATATTCCAGCTATATGGCGGCGGTCTGTAAATAATCGAGTCTGGACCAGACAATCCAGTGATCAACAACATGAGCATCGATCTGCGCAATTGGGAACCGATGACATGCGTCAACCAAGTCAGCCAGCCTGACCACCCGATCCCGTTAGTCGCCTCTTACGACAAGCTGAGTCGCCTTTTAAGGCAAGCATGGGTTGCTGAAGGCCTATTCTACCCCGGGACCTTCACGGGTCTTATTTTTTTAGGTTTCCAATGATAATTGATAAAATCATCTCTGCACCGAAGTATGAAGACAAACACTCTTTATGGATAGACATTGCAATAAAGAAGTTGTCTATCCATAAAAAGTGTTCCTCGTCATCATACAAACTTCCAAATGCCACTTAAAGAAGCTAACTAAGACTAGACTGCTAGCAGAAATGTTCTCTTCTGATTGATGAAATGTTTAAAATCCCAAAAATCATTCCTAAGAAGTATACATAATGGGACTACGAGACTGCAATGCAAAATCCCTATGCATTTTATGTAGGGATGTCCAAAATGAAGAGGTGAAGCTGCTCAGGTGAAGCTGAGTATATCTTAGAGACACTCTTTGTATGCAGATATTTTTTAACCCAACCCCCATGACAAGAATAAGGGGGAAAAAATAAAATCGAGGAGAGCAGAAAAACAACTGTCAAAGGAAAACCCCCAAAGAAGCTACACCCCAATTAAATACATGTAGGTACACAGGAATAGTACTATACCAGAAACCAAGCTATTGTGTGAAACCTATGCCGAGATAGGGTCGTTTGTCTCTTCGGGAAACGAAGAGAAAATATCACATATCACATGTCTGATACATGCGAATTTGTGGCAAGCCTGACATGGCCGAAGTCTTTGAGACCATGCTGGAGAAGTGATCCCTCTCCTCCTGGGAGAAACAAATTCTAGTGCAATTGGGCCACACATTCTACGAGCACTACCAGATTCCTCACCAGTTACTGGAACTGTATTTGCTGTACTTTTGTGAGTACGTAGAAGACAGCAAAATAGTTGACCCAACGAATTTCAACCCACAGCAGGCAAACTCTGAATCAAACCCAAAGAAAGACACAACCACTGCATGCACTGTCTCGTCGCCATACCGTCTTCAGTGCAGACAACTCGAATTGCAAGTGCGGTGCCATCGACCACTGCATTGGCAGCAAGATACACATCCCAAGAACACTTCCCGCTTGAGGTTCTGGAAGAAATTGAGATCAGCAGCTGTTTCTCAAACATAGAGAACCTGTATAACGACAACTGCTTTCGGTTGTGCATTCGACACAAACTTCTCCTCAACAGACTGGCAGACAAATGTCCATGTGAGAATATGAGAAGAAAGATTCTTGTACTTTCTCGCAGCTAGCGGGGAAAGCACAGCCACCCCACGGATATCAAAACAGTATTCGGGACACACTGTTGCACAACTACGGCGGGCCCAAGGAGAGAGAAGTCCAGTTGCAGTTAACCAGAGACTAGAGCATGTGGTGGAGGCCTCTGGGTTTGGCCGCATGTTTGGGCAATGCTGTCTTCTCGCCTACCTTTTGTTTGTGGGTGTGCTGTGGTGCCTCCATTCTTTCCTGGAAGAGGATTGGGAAAGGACTGTGAGGGAATTGGGAGGATTGGAAGAGGATTGGGATTTCCATATAGATATATAGTGAAGTATAGGATATATATATATATCCAGGAAAAACTATGCCACTAAGAAGATGTTTGTCTTCGGAGGACATCCAAGAAATATGCTCCCTTCATGGTGTGATCCCTGCAAGTGAGGTCAGTAAGCACTTCGGTATTATGTCCACCAGACTGTACCAGCTATGGTGAGAGCCCACTGCACACTCGCGAGATAGCTCCAAATCCAACATTGCCCTCCAGTACAGAAATATTGATTGCTGCAGAACCGTCGACCATCTTTCCCACTAGAGAGACAGCTCCAAATCCAGGACTTCTATAATTGTTTGGGCAAGATCGAGGCTCCTGTGCAGCAAAACACGACAATCTTGTTGGCTTTGTGGAGCAAGCCGCATCAATGTTGTTGTGTCATGTGGAGCAAACAGTGACTTTGTTAGTTGACATCTTATCTAGGCTGGATGACAATGAAGACAACAACAAATTCCAGGAGAGTGTAGAAAATGTTGAGAAGAAGAGACCCATTTCCATATCCACAAGGTGTTTCTCTGGAAGGTCGTCCACAAGATCTAGAAGCACAGCACACCAATCGAATGAAAAGTACATGAGAAGACAGCAATGCCCAAACCAGTTTCCATGGTCCAACACATGGAACCAAACCATATGGAGTCAAAAACAATATTGTGAGTACACAATTGGAAATATATATTTTTCTGTGTGTACACTGTACATCTCGAGCATGCATGTTGTATACAACTGAGGAAATCCGCCTCACTTCCCATTCGAGGCATTAGACAAAGCAGAGCACAAAGATGAGTCTACATTTTGATGGCCGCTGTGCTTCTATGGAAGGTCGCCCAATGGAAGCACCACAGCACACCGGCCCCTATACCAGTCATATGAAAGGTAGGCAAGATGAAATCAACACCCAAACATGCAGCCAAACCTGGAGACCAGCACAACATGTGCTAGTTTCTGGGGAACTGAAACTCGACTTCTTGATCATCTTTCCTGTTCGATATGGGCCAGTGGCAGATTTTGCCTAGTCTGCACATGAACAGTCCATCCACCAGCTGGCGGCATTCTATTCCAGCGGCATCTTGAACCATACACTGCAATTGTTTCTCCAATCATAGTCACCAGTGAGAATTATTCAGAGCTAAGCCTACTGCAGGTTGAAATCGGTTGGGCAGGTAATTGTAGACCAAATCAACTATTTTGCTGTCTTCTACAACAGAATTTGTTTCTCTCAGTAGGAGAGCAAGACATGGGAACACTTCTCCAACAGGGTCTCAAAGCTTTGGCCTATCAGACTCACACAATATTTGTGTGTATCAGGCTTGCAATATGTGGTATTTCTTCTTCACTTTCCGCAGAGACAAGCAACTCGATCGGATAGGCTTCATGCAATAGCTTGGTTCCTGGCACTGTTCTATGCCTGTGTACCTGCATGTATCTAATTGGGATGCACCATCATTCGGGGATTTTCCTTGGACATTTGTTTTTCTGCGCTGGATTCCATTTTGTTTTTCCGTATTCCTGTCTTGGGGGTTGGGTTCAAAAGTATCTGCACACAAAGAGTGTCTCTAAGATATACTCAAACACAGCTGCACCATTTCGTTTTGGAAATCCCTATATAAAGTACATAAGCATTTTGCATTGCAGTCCTGTAGCCCCATACTACCCTCCTGAGAGAAACGACTGGTTTGTCGGCCACATCACCATTACAGGATATTTAAAGATACATGTACTTCATCGTCACTCATTATGACTAGACTTTGATAACCCAAACCAAGATGACCCCTCCCAGCTGTAGAAAGTATTCTACCATCAGCTCCATCTGGATCTGTCTGTAAAGGACAGATCAACATCAATGCAGAAAACAGGCATTAACTTCATCATGAAAAAAATGAGAATTATTAATATATTGTGTACACACTATGAATTGATTTATGCAAAAAACACAAAAAGGTTTTCTATAACTTTTAGTTCAACCTTGTTTTTCACAAAATGCCAGTGCAAGTATCAGAACAGAACAGAGCCTTTTCCAATCCCTTTTTTCCCAATCCCTGGCCTGCTGAGGTTAACACCATAACATACCAGCACTTGTTTTTGAAAGTCACTGACTTCCTCACATTTCTTACAGTCACACCAAAGAAAGAGCTCATATACAAACATGCATTTTTCTGAAATATGTACATGAGCATAAATTTATTATACACAAGTCACATGGAACTAAACAATGGTATTCATCATTACAATCAAGTCGTAGCATTATCAGTAGGTATTGAAGACACAATTGTATGTACACTTCACTCAAACAGAGTTACCTCCTGTCACTCATGCAGAAGAGACAAATAATCATGTGACAGCATCTGTAACTACCGTAACTGGCTATCAAATATTGGTGTCTCCTTTAGCACTTACCCCAAATGGACTCAAAACATTGTTACAATATGCTGAAATTATTAGATGATGTTGGACATGAAACATCTTCAACTAATATAAAAAATATAAAAAATATTATATTCATTTATTTTGGATATGAATTGGTCAGTGAGGATGCAGGTATTGTTAATCATTTTATGTTTCTCCTTAAACAAAGACTAATAAATAATTTAGAGCAATATATGTAAAAACCTAAAGACAGGAAGGAAAAGAATAAAAATAAAATCTATGGTCAAAGTAATATTTCATCTAAATATTAAAAGTATTTTACTTTTGGCAGTTTCAGAAGTGTATATGGAGCACAAAACACCATGAAAAAAGAGACTTCTCATAAGTGTTCATTTTTGGATAATAAAAACGTAAGGATTTTATTTTTGGAGCAGGGAAAATTAATACAACCTGTGAACTGTAAATCCAACATAAAATTGGTCTAGCCTTAACATGAAGTGTAAACATACTCAACAGAACAATAGGTGTAATGGGACAAAAGATGGAACTTTATTCTGTTGTCCTGTTCATTGTTTACAATTACTGGATTCCATTATCATTCCCTAAATATATGCAGTGGACTCTGTACAATCTGACACTCACTAGAACTGGGACAAAATGTCCCATTGTACACAGTGTCACATAATTCAATGTTGGCTTGCTTAAATACCTGTCAAACAATACCATACATTGCATGTATGAATGGTATTAGGGGTGGGTGATAATACTGGTGAACCGATATAATGTTATACAAACTTTACAATACGATATATTGTGGTATACTTTTCGCGAACAGCTTCACCCAATATGATCAGCAATTTCTGTGACCCTGGTCAGTTATTTTCAAGACGTAGACAAAAATACTAACAACATTTGTTTTTCCTTCATATCATTATACATTAATAGTTTTGAGAATTGTTATTAATCATATACACAGGAGCATTAATTAAGCACCACCCATTTTCATGCTATAAGACTGTGTTTAACACAACACACTGGTCATTCATGATGTGGAATTCAAACACATAGTTATAATTTCTTTAACTGAACCATCTAAAGTGTCAGTCCATCAACTACCAACACTGCTGTTACTTTCGGATGTAATTTATAGACGCTCTACTAGCGGGCTCTAAAAATCCATAATCGTGTCCAAAACCATGCTCACGCAGACAATGTCTGTTGCCCCAGATGGTCCCATAAATGCTCAACCTATAAAAAGAATAGGTTGGTACTGGCACTCACTGAATTGAAAATCAAACTAAAATGGCAGACACCGCTGCAGACTCTTTTTCTCCATTTCAAAACTTCAGAGCAAAGTCTGTAATTTGGAACCATTTTCAGTCAATCTTTTGTACAATCACATCTGAGTCATAACAGTGGCAAGTGGCATTTTTCACAAGAAAGGAAACAGTCATTTCATTAACTTAAACCATCTGTTTCACAATACATCACAAAATGAAAATGGAAGAGTTGGCAATCATAAGGAAGTTAGATTTGTCAATTTTACTGAATCTAGATCACATCCTTTTCAAATCATGCTGATCCGTCAGACATGACACAAATTTAGTAATGCTTTCCAGAGACCATATCATCTCTGTGCTCATACACGACTTAAAATAGCCATGTGATCAGGAAGACAGAACTCAGAGTTTTGCAATGGGTTTACCAGTCCTGAAACACAAAGTCTGCTTCCTTGTTGATGAAGAACTGTACAATCCTTTCACTAACATAGCCCACCTTCCATCTTCCAGGCCCTTTGTTTTTTTGTAATCAAATCCTAAACGGGCCAATCACTTTATCTTTCTCACAAAATTATGAAATCTATAAACTCTGATGGATATTAAGCATTATTTATGAAATATTAAATGTACTCAATTTGAAAAACATTCATTCATTTCTATTTTTTTAAAACTGCCCACAGTGGTACATGAGACATAATGGCAGATATATACAGTAAACATCAAGATTACAGAATATAAATGATATAAATCATAAGTCATTTGTAAAACCTCAGACAGAACATGAATACAACTTCGTGGATAAGCTAAACCTAACAGATATAAACACAAGTGTCACACGAACAAACCAGGCGTGAAGTCTCTATATAGGAAGGCTCATCTAATTTTGTACTACATGGTATTAATTATGTTGTTGTTGATGCTAATGCTAAGCACCTGCCTAGCACCACACACTATGAATACATACATCTACTGTAAAACTGTACCAGTTGAAACCAGAACCACGGTCTAACACCGATATAGAAAATACGATATGTAAATTTGTAAGTACCATGTTACATATGACATATTTAATGTTATCCTATGATGTACAGCTCTTGATGATGTAACAATGACTATATTCCCTGGATATTTTGGTAATAACACTGATGAGAATACAATCCTGATCTGTTCCTCTCTTAGATGTGGTCACTTTTACCAAGGTAACAGTGTATAACTCTACAGCAAAATATTGCTCAAGAAGTTGTTGTGGCCAGGCCATTCATCAAAGAATGTCAAAGCCAATCAAAATCAAAGCCACTAATGAGCAATCAATCAATGTATTGGCGCTTAAAGGACCACTAAACTCAATTTTTTGGTACTCTTTCTATCACTGCATATGAAAGACTTCTGGTTAGTTATAAACGGAACACCATTTTTTTTTTAAAAAACTTGTGGTTAATTAATACCAAGCACTCAAAAGTTGCTAAAAAGCCGTCTGCTTCTCTCTCGCCCACAAACGAAACTGCAGACTGGTTATGTAAATCTGTAACATTTTGTAAGTTGGTGAAAACAAACTTAAATACCATTCATCCTCAGACAGGGAGCCGCCATTTTTGAAAATCGTGAAGTCACGGGCTAGAGTCCATCAGAATTATTGAGATTTTGGTTTGTTCTCATCAAGTTAGAAAATTTTTACTAGTAGTTAGATATGCATTTGAATCATGGCCAAAAGGATTTTGCATGACACAACTTGTAACATAAGGACTTCTTCCTTGGAAGCAAGGTGGGGATCGAAGTGACATTAATATTGCCAGCATACTATATTGACCTCCACCTCCCTTCCAAGAGTGAAATTGTTATGTTATAAGCAATGTCATGCAAAATCCTATTGTCCATCAATAAAATACATATTTTACTACCAGTAGAAAGTAATTTTGCTTTTGTAAGTCAGTAAAAACAAACTTAAATAGCATTCACCCTAAGACAGGGGGTTGCCATTTTTGAAAATCGTGAAGTCAAATCCACTGGAATTAATGAGATTATGTATGGTTTGTTCTCATCAAGTTAGAAAATCAAAACTACTTTCTACTAGTAGGTAAATATGTATTTGAATCATTACCAAAAGGAGTTTGCATGACACAACCTGTAACATAATCTCAACGAGGTCGGTGTCAAAGAGAAAAGACTGCGCGATAAATTTCTTCACTGACTAAATTTACTTGGTTTGTAACGTTCACTCACCAGTATGTAGACACTTGTCGATATAAGTCTTTATACTTGGTTTCATAATCCTAATTACTTTATAATCATACTTGTATGCATTTTGAAAGTTAATAAAAAGAAGCAATTTGCGAATGTATAACAGGAATGTAATATGTAGACATTTCATAGTTTGCCTATATGAATCATAATTTGCACGCACGCCCTAGTGTATGTCGTCTGCATCATTACACTTCACGACAAAAACAATGATTCTGTTGAAAGCTACGACAACTTATTAAAAACAAAAATGCAAATATTAAAATTAAAGTTATAGGAGCAATGTCAGGCTATTACCTTCTTCGAGGAATGTATCCAGCAATATCCACAAGTGATATATATTTCATCTGTAGATTTCCCAAGTGACGACACCATCGTCTATGAAAACAAGGCCTAAGGTTTTTACTCGAACACTAGGCTAAGCAGGAGACAAAACTAAATGATAGTAGATTGTGAGAACATATAGCTTTCATTTTACACAACAGCTGTGTCAATTTCAGGTTTGTACAAACCTGTAAACGAAATAGTTTACCCCCTGAAATGTGGTTGAATTCTGCATAGACCCTCATATCTATACCTACAATTACGTGCAGCTCTGATTGGTTGAAATTTCGTTTGCGTTTGAAAATTGTGCACTGCTGTCAAAAAGGTTGATTTAAGGTAATTAAAGATCAAAATGAGCAGTTATAATGAGGTCTTTAATAACGGTGAGAAGCATATCCCAATTAATTAGTGTGCTATTTTCATCTGCATTTTGAGTGGTCTGCCTTTTGGTCATGAGAGTAAACTCATCACATACACCCATGGTTCAAAGTTGATAGTGATTAGTGATGTACAGCTTTTAATATGACCTCAGTTTTCCTTGTGTTAAGATCTGTAATGTCCTGCAGGGCAAAGGTAGAGTAGTTCTCACTCCACGATCAACAATATCAGGATTCTAAAACATTTGTCTTCCTTGTCGATTAAACAAACAATCAAGCTAAGTGTCAAGAGAGCAGAGTACGTCAATAATGTTCAAAATACACAAAAGCAGACTATGTGTATGTCTGGGTGCTCAGACAGAGTTGCAGCTAACATGTCAGTAGATTACACTGTTAAACATGTATAACCTTATGCCTTGATGACCTGACAGTAAACAGTGTATTACCTGATAGTGAGATATTATCTGTAAGCAGTGGTAATCATTACCTGATATCCATCTGTGATTCCGTCCATTTTCAGTCGTACATGGAATAATTTCTGGGGAACTCATTCATGCTGGAAGTTTCATGGGAGAAGTTCACTAAGCCAAATACGACATTTGAGATCAACTAAATAACTTGGTAAAAACATTGTCAACATATGAAACATTGTAAAATCCAGAAGTTTAACAGCTGCCACAGTTTACTAAATTTTGAACCAAAATGACACAATTACAATTATCGATTAATCAGATACCAGATGAGACTCATGAAAGACAAAATATTGCATCAAAGATGGAATGAGCATGTCACATGTCAGTGTCCCTTTCACTGCAGTTTTCTAACACACTAAAGAAGATGAACAACAAACAATTAACATAACAGAGATGACTCTCAGTCAGATGAGCTAAAAAAGTCAGTTAAACAGCTAAAACTAATAAAAGATTCAATTAAAAGTAAATCATGGATTCACAAATCACAGCGATCAAGGAACAAACTTACTTAACAATGTCAAATAAAACCAGATGTGCAATGAATGAAGTGAATGTCCTCAAAATATGTGCTATGTGCTCTTTGACATTGTTGAAATATTGACAAATAATTATATGGATATCTATAACTTGTTTGATTGTTTGGTTTGGTTTTTTGGGGGGGCTCTTATTTTCTCCAGTGGGGAATTTGTCCGAGGATTCAGTCCAAAGGGATTTTTCTCTTTACCGGAAGAAAGATAAAATGACTGCAAGAACACAATGCTCCTTTACGATAGCAAATTCTTTCATTTGTATGTTGGACATATTCTAGACTAGGTGTTTCCTGTTCCATTATTTTATGTCCCAAACACCATATAATGTAAGGTCTTTATGTTCTCAGGCTGTAAATATTCACAAGGCTTGTCAAACTCCCACAAAGTGAAAGCAGCCCCAACCCTAAAACTCTGAGCTCCATCATATAAAGTGAAAATTTGTACTAAACTGACATGTAACCGCAGACAGACCCACTATCATGATAAGGTAATGTGTACAAACACTTCCTGCTGCTATTGTTAATGTGATAAATGAAAGGTTGTAATTTATGTACTTCCTGTCATGATCAACACTTAACAATTGTCATGACCTAATAATGTCCATCCCAAACCACTCTAGCGTCAGACATGCAAGAAAATTCAAAAGTATGGTACACTGTGATATTCAAGCTGTGTTACAGAGGACCATAAATATCAATGATCATGAGCAAGTATGGTCTAAGGCAACTTTCAGCAATATTCCAGCAATATTGTACGTGGGGGGACCAGAAAGGACCAGTTACTACCCATGTGGGGAATCAAACCTGGACCCTTGACGTGATGAGCAAACACTTTAATCACCAGTCTACCCAACCCTCTTGAGTATGGTAAATAATATATCAGACAGAGTCACTCATTCAAGTCACTTGTATCAGTTGCATTTGGAAGTTTGTGTGACTGACAAAGGGGAGTTCTATGTATACATACAACTTCTTCATTTCTTTTAGTGGCATGTTGTAGAAGTTGGAGAGCCATATTATGGCTTTATTCAAGTGGTGTGATATTTCGATACAGATTCTAGTATCATTCTCAAGCAGGTATACAAGAATGTGTAATAATACAACTACCTTTCTACAGTTAATGTACACCTAATAATATACCCATGTGGAAATAATACACAGTTTCATTTTATCCCCGTTACTAGCTTTGTATTGGTATTTCATGTTTCTGTGTTGGTGTTTTACTTGTGCCACCCAAAATATGCCTCACATCTGTCTCTGCAGCCAGTGCTGGACAACATTTTTTTCAATGAACATGGAGTTCTAAAGTTAATCATTATGTAGCCATGATATCTACGTGTCTAAAGTTTTGTAATCAGAAAACACTGATCGTCAATCCTCATGTTTGTTTACTGTCAATCAACTTGGATGAGCTGTGGTCACTTCAAAGTGAGTGGGTTTAATTTAGTCCACTTTTAGCAATATTCTATTAATATTCTGCCATCTTAATTGGAGAAACACTGAATGCTATTTTAAGTGGAGAGATATTGACTGCTATGTTAAGTGGAGAAACAGTGACATCTATGTTAAGTGGAGAAGCATTGACTGCTATGTTAACTGGAGAAACAGTGACTGCTAATGTTAAGTGGAGAAACAGTGACATCTATGTTAAGTGGAGAAACAGTGACTGCTAATGTTAAGTGGAGAAGCATTGACTGCTAATGTTAACTGGAGAAACAGTGACTGCTAATGTTAAGTGGAGAAGCATTGACTGCTAATGTTAAGTGGAGAAACAGTGACTGCTAATGTTAAGTGGAGAAACAGTGACATCTATGTTAAGTGGAGAAACAGTGACTGCTAATGTTAAGTGGAGAAGCATTGACTGCTAATGTTAAGTGGAGAAAAAGTGACATCTATGTTAAGTGGAGAAACAGTGACTGCTAATGTTAAGTGGAGAAGCAGTGACTGCTAATGTTAAGTGGAGAAACAGTGACTGCTAATGTTAAGTGGAGAAGCATTGACTGCTATGTTAAGTGGAGAAACAGTGACTGCTAATGTTAAGTGGAGCAGCATTGACTGCTAATGTTAAGTGGAGAATCAGTGACATCTATGTTAAGTGGAGAAGCATTGACTGCTATGTTAAGTGGAGAAACAGTGACATCTATGTTAAGTAGAGAAATACTGACTGCTAATGTTAAGTGGAGAAGCATTGACATCTATGTTAAGTGGAGAAGCATTGACTGCTATGTTAAGTGGAGAAACAGTGACTGCTAATGTTAAGTGGAGAAGCATTGACTGCTATGTTAAGTGGAGAAGCAGTGACTGCTAATGTTAAGTGGAGAAACAGTGACTGCTAATGTTAAGTGGAGAAGCAGTGACTGCTATGTTAAGTGGAGAAACAGTGACTGCTAATGTTAAGTGGAGCAGCATTGACTGCTAATGTTAAGTGGAGAATCAGTGACATCTATGTTAAGTGGAGAAGCATTGACTGCTATGTTAAGTGGAGAAGCATTGACTGCTAATGTTAACTGGAGAAACAGTGACTGCTAATGTTAAGTGGAGAAGCATTGACTGCTAATGTTAAGTGGAGAAACAGTGACTGCTAATGTTAAGTGGAGAAACAGTGACATCTATGTTAAGTGGAGAAACAGTGACTGCTAATGTTAAGTGGAGAAGCATTGACTGCTAATGTTAAGTGGAGAAACAGTGACATCTATGTTAAGTGGAGAAACAGTGACTGCTAATGTTAAGTGGAGAAGCAGTGACTGCTAATGTTAAGTGGAGAAACAGTGACTGCTAATGTTAAGTGGAGAAGCATTGACTGCTATGTTAAGTGGAGAAACAGTGACTGCTAATGTTAAGTGGAGCAGCATTGACTGCTAATGTTAAGTGGAGAATCAGTGACATCTATGTTAAGTGGAGAAGCATTGACTGCTATGTTAAGTGGAGAAACAGTGACATCTATGTTAAGTAGAGAAATACTGACTGCTAATGTTAAGTGGAGAAGCATTGACATCTATGTTAAGTGGAGAAGCATTGACTGCTATGATAACTGGAGAAACAGTGACTGCTAATGTTAAGTGGAGAAGCATTGACTGCTATGTTAAGTGGAGAAGCAGTGACTGCTAATGTTAAGTGGAGAAACAGTGACTGCTAATGTTAAGTGGAGAAGCAGTGACTGCTATGTTAAGTGGAGAAACAGTGACTGCTAATGTTAAGTGGAGCAGCATTGACTGCTAATGTTAAGTGGAGAATCAGTGACATCTATGTTAAGTGGAGAAGCATTGCCTGCTATGTTAAGTGGAGAAACAGTGACATCTATGTTAAGTAGAGAAATACTGACTGCTAATGTTAAGTGGAGAAGCATTGACATCTGTGTTAAGTGGAGAAGCATTGACTGCTATGATAACTGGAGAAACAGTGACTGCTAATGTTAAGTGGAGAAGCATTGACTGTTAATGTTAAGTGGAGAAACAGTGACATCTATGTTAAGTGGAGAAACAGTGACTGCTATGTTAAGTGGAGAAACAGTGACTGCTAATGTTAAGTGGAGAAGCAGTGACTGCTAATGTTAAGTGGAGAAGCATTGACTGCTAATGTTAACTGGAGAAACAGTGACATCTATGTTAAGTGGAGAAACAGTGACTGCTATGTTAAGTGGAGAAACAGTGACTGCTAATGTTAAGTGGAGAAGCAGTGACTGCTAATGTTAAGTGGAGAAACAATGACTGCTAATGTTAAGTGGAGAAGCATTGACTGCTAACGTTAAGTGGAAAAACAGTGACATCTATGTTAAGTGGAGAAACATGACTGCTAATGTTAAGTGGAGAAACATTGACTGCTATGTTAAGTGGTGAAACATTGACAGCCATGTTAACTGAGAACATTTCTTGACACATCAGGAAAAATATAAGTTTGTTTTCTTCAAGATACAGACTTCTGTGTTCTTACTTTGAAGATATAACAGATACGTTACTTTCTGCAACTCTATTAAGAAATATAATTCTTGCATCACTGGCAACACATTTTTATAATTATGCCTTATGAAGTTTGAGAATACATAACACAGCTTTCTCTAGAATAACGAATAACATGTCTACCCTTACCACTTAACAACTGGCTCATAGGCATTTGGATGAAAAATTATACTGAGAAATATCAGGAAAATAAGAAAATAGAATACTTTGTTACACTAAAGGTAAAAACCATTCAATTAATGCACATTTCTTTTCCTAAGTATTCTGATTTAAGATCAATGCGTTTCAAACTGCAAGAAAAATTTAATTACATAAAAACCTGTCCCCAAACTGGCAATCAAGAGGTAACATATCTGTCATGAAATGAAATCTTTGATCTGTTTTTGAGTGTCTAGTAAGGGAAACTGTTTCAACATCATATCTAGGCACTATTCAATTTGAATTTAAGACATAGTATTACTTGAAATAAAATAAAGATCATTTTTTAAAGTTAACAAAAGTGGACTGGTGGCTGTTAAGTGGAGAGTGAATGATCTGTCACTTAGCATAGAAGGTGCACATTCTCAAAAAGAACATTTTCAGTCATTATTATGGGCCACATAAAGTGCAAATAAAGGACACAGGAAAAGGAACTAGGTTGCATAGTCCCTATCACATGATGTATTCATGTACATACGTTATATATAAGGTCTTACTCTTATAATAACGTCATGTAAAACACACCCTTAACAATGCACTGTATGTTCCCAACACATTTATAGATTAACAAGTTCTTACAAACAAATGGATTTGATGGTCAGTGCCATCAATAAAGATAGGTGATTACTTTCTTAAAGTTAGTGGATCTGTTGTTTTTTTTCACTTTTGATGATGTTTTGGTGAAGTGGAATTTCATTAATACGTGACTAATACCCCAAACTATTAGGTTAAATGACTGCCTCACAGTAAGATTCAGCATGATGTCTTCTACATGATACATGAAAAGATAACATGCTCTATCAATAGTGTTATTTTTGATGCAACAAATATACCGGTATGCACTGGCAACATGCCTTTTTTGATGTGATGTTATACATATAGTAACAATATTTTTTTCTCATTTTATGGAAATGGTAATGGTAAATTAACACAGATTCTCCCACACCAACTACACCTTATCCCGAGTAATCAACCAGGCATGACACTCCCACATCACCTAATTCATTTTCCATATCTTAACGGGTCAAAATTAGGTGAAGTGGCAGGAAACCCTTTTTCAGTGCATACCACAACTGCTGTTTCACGTAATAGCCTGGTGAGCGGAACGTCGAGGGTTCTATCCTGAGCCACACCATCACAAAAGACGTAAAAATATGCTATTGTAACTTGGTCCCTGCCTGAATAGTTAATGGGTACAACAAGGGCTTGTGGGCATGGAGTCAGCATTATGTGTCTGAGTTGGGTATTCATGTTTAACTGGGGCATGGTATCTCAGTAAGCTAGATCAACTTTAGTCCAGGCTAGAACATGCAGCGACACATACACATGAATGCACATCATCATATGAGCAAAATATTCTTAATTATGTTGTTAAAACCCATTTCACCTCACCAGTCAAACCTATGTGGTGTCACTTTACATTACTAAGTAACATGTAGTAGACAATGGATAAGTATTGATTTCTGACAGAATGCCATCGTTAGAACTGTGGGAAACTTAATATTCAATGCCCAGGTAGAAACTAATGCCTTACATGGAGCAATATAGGGTGTATGACATAGCACTGACAAACTTCATTATAATAGCTCTACCAAGCCAATCAAACAAGGAAGTACCCAGTTTAAGCAAAGGATTTCACTGGTTAATAATTTAGTGCACATGTGTTATGAAACCATACTGTTGCAAAATATATGTTAGATCCCAGGAGAGGTAATTCAAATAGCCTCAAGACATCAGCACATTATGATACACCTCATCACAGGATTAAAGGTCAAGTCAGTGACTTTAGAATCAAAGTTATGGGTGTATCCTGATTTAAGATTCCAGTTCAGGTTCTCTCCATGGGGAATGACTCTGTAAAGAGCAACGGCAGCTCAGTATTTCCCTTCAGTAAACTATGCAAGGTTTCCATGACCTCTCTAATACTTCACACATATCCTGTTTCTAGCTCTCCAACAGCTTACACATAAATGTGTTCACTGATAATAAGACAGACAGGCATATGTATAGATGCACATGCACAAGATTCACTTCCTGTTCTCATCAGCAATACAATATATGTTCACCGAGTCTGTGTCATATTTTGTTATTGATCATCAATTTTCAGTTTGAGTAAGGAAGTCCCCATCTGTGTAGAAAAAGCATGTCATCCTTTGCATGTGTTTTTGGTAGCGTGCTCCAAATGACACCCAATTTAATGCCAAGAAACCCTAAACTTAGGCTCCATCCCCTGGACTCAAAAATATACATACACCAACATACATGATGTCATAACCTCACAATAGATCACACTGATTACAATATGATAGTAATAATATAATAACAACATTTTACTTGTAACACAAGTCATTTGGGGGATTACACTTTCTCAATAAAGTACAGATTCTAGCAGTTTTTTGGGGTCAAACCCACACCTTCAGAGTCAGGCACCTAATCACCAGCACACAACGCCAGCTGCCTAACACTGCAGTTACAATGTATTAAAACATGCCCTTAGCAGACATACTTTAAGTAGAAGTTTTCTATCCATGTATATAGTACTGTTCTGAAAGAACAGATATCAGTTTTCAGACACACATTATGTATGTACAGGTATACACATGTACTTGCATCCATAAGAAAGATATATACACAGAGATATAGGAAAGATATAGTTCCTGTGTCTGCCAATAGTAGTGTTGTACTTGAACAGCCCAACAGCCCTCCTAAACACAGGTTACCTCACTACCGCATCCTCCTGACATGGTTATTTGTGGAGACACCCTGCACGCCTTAGTACACACCCAACACTGTTTCACCTCCTGACATGGTTATTTGTGGACACACCCTGCACGCCTTAGTACACACCCAACACTGTTTCACCTCCTGACATGGTTATTTGTGGAGACACCCTGCACGCCTTAGTACACACCCAACACTGTTTCACCTCCTGACATGGTTATTTGTGGACACACCCTGCACGCCTTAGTACACACCCAACACTGTTTCACCTCCTGACATGGTTATTTGTGGAGACACCCTGCACGCCTTAGTACACACCCAACACTGTTTCACCTCCTGACATGGTTATTTGTGGAGACACCCTGCACGCCTTAGTACACACCAAACACTGTTTCACCTCCTGACATGGTTATTTGTGGACACACCCTGCACGCCTTAGTACACACCCAACACTGTTTCACCTCCTGACATGGTTATTTGTGGAGACACCCTGCACGCATGAGTACACACCCAACACTATTTCAGTACTGGAATCATAGTTCAGTGTAACTCACAACCAACACCAAAGGGAGGGAAGACTATTTCTGGTAGCATGCCCAAGACACTTGGATCCATATGCATGAAGCAGTGACCCTCTATAGAACAAACAAACTATTTAGCTTACTTTGTTCCCAGTCTGTCATGTCTGCTGGAGATGGTGACCGGTCATCCTCAAGTAGAAACTGCTGCACACTCCACACCTGCAGAAATCACAAGATATCACTCACATGACAGTCTACCTAAAAACCAAAACATCAATCATAGTTGATAAGATAAGACAGTTATCACTTATTCATAATATATAAAATGCATTGCTAATTAGGAAAAAACAAAGCAACAATTTTATAAGCATATAGGAATTTCATGCTGAGTATCACATACCACATCACATATCAGAGGACCTAAATTTCACCTAAATCCAGCAAGTAAACATCTTTTCTCAACCCAACAGAAATATTTCCATAGGCACTTGTTCAGTTCAGTTGGAGGGATATCTACTCCATTCTACTGGGTAATGCTGATTCGGTTTAATAGAAAGGAAAGATCTGACAAGTTCTAAGGTCACCAATGTTTGTAAGTTGTCCTCAAAGACATTGTTAATATCACAGTAACTGACTTCTACAAACATTTTGGCTTGTTCAACATATCAATAGGACCATCCAATGATTCAGACTAAGATTTACATTAGCAAGTGAGGCAGCTAGTGAAGAGACAGTTTCTGGAAGAACATGTTGCTGATAATGAGATACCTTATATCTCCCCTATCTAGGTGAGGGAACAAACTGTTCAATGGTAGACTAATATTTACAGCTCTCCCAACCATTTAATATCTTTCTTTTCAGCATCAGTTATGTCAGTTCTGTGACTCCCACTCAGTGGAGGATGAGATGATTTTTTGATCAGTTGCCCATTCCATTCAGATTTGTGCTACAGTTTTCTCATGGAGCTGATTTAACTAGACTATTAGTCTTTTAGTAGGGGGTGTTGGGGAGTAGTCAGGCTGGGTGGCTGTGAGTGTTGGTGAGTGTGTGGGTGCGTTTGATACATGCATGAATGGAAGTATGTATGTGTGCAAAAATTGGATGTGTGATGTATGTGCAATATACACTTTTATCTACATGTGCATTAACTGTGATATGGGTCTCAAATGTAAAGCAAACCTTTTACTCATGTCATCATGTGCTGCCTATTAGCATTGGACACAATATGAAATAGTTTGCTTCTTCTTCTCCTCCATATTGCCATTAATCTTGGCTAGATCATTCATTTGGAGAGACGAGCTACATGGCAATGCTTGTTTACATTCCTCATATTGTGACTACTTGGTAGCAGAGTAAGATTACTGGAGTAATGGGATTTGTTAAGAAATATAGTTTTTGCATAATACCAGGATTATGTATTATTGAGGATTATCATAATTGGAAAATGAAAGACACATATTCCACAGAAAGTTTGAAGCTGTAAATGTGTGCATGTATTTGTTTATGAGCAAAAGTGCTTAATGAATGAATGGTGAAAGTAATTCTGCCAACAAATCAAATAACAACAAAATTAAATCAGCTGTGACTAAACACAGGAAATGTACTGGCTTGTACTTCCCTTTCCACACTGGTTATAAAAGCCTCACAATCTGCTGAACCCAGTGTTGTAGAATATGTATCAGTCAGGCATGAAAATATTCAACCCAGTCATCATGACCCATTTCCTTCAGTGTAGGAAGTAATACAATAGGAACATTTCAACATACTGGGAAATAAACCAGTCTACTGGTAATTCCAGAAGACACCTGCGGGATCAAAATTTGTTTGGTGGTCTTCAGATTTTCACACATATAGGTACCAGTATACCATATCCTCCACAAAGGACTACATTCTACCGTCAATGAAAATAAAACAAATACTTTTGGCATCCAGACTAATTACAGAACACTAATGCAAATTAGCTAAGAGAAGATAAGATACCATAAGAGCAGACTTTATTACCCCAATGGACACTTGTTTTTCATCACATGCAGTTCTCCAGTTTTTTCTTTCATAAAGCCGTCATTTATGACAATGCAAATGATATTCACAAAACTATGGTTTAAGATATTCAGGATAAAGATACATCAATTTAGTAAAGAAACATAGATATTGACTCTAAGTTTGGACAATTAGAAGACAAGTCATTCAATGAATTTGTTGTTAATACATGTAATACTAGCTGGAACAAATGAGTGGTGAACCCAGTTTGTTCTAAAGTCAGCACACGCAGCCTGCGTCGAGAAGGCAATCATGAATATGCTGGAAACAGGATGTGAGTAGGATCACTTAAAATGTTGTTTGCCTTTTTTGGAATTTGATGCACATAGCAATTGCTGAATAATTTCAGAAGCAGTGTTTACAATTTTTGAGACGCTATTTTTATTCTGGACAGACATGTTCCCGAATAAACTCAAGTAATTAAAGGTTACGCGACTTTGAATAACGGTTTTGTAAAATAACATCATGATAGCTTGATCGATATTCAAATGTTTCAACTTCCATGAAAAATGCAAGCATTGTATATATTTTCTCAGTGTTTTCATTCCAGGAGAGTTTCAAATCTAAGACAGTACCCAAATATTTGCATTCAGTTACTCTTTTGATTTCATTATCTTCAATATTTACAGCTTTTCTAATATGTATGATCATTTCTTTGGCTTTTTGCACATTCAAAAATAAAACGTGATTTAGACCATTCTACAAATATTGAAATTTGAGCTCATTAACTAAGTTCTGATTCCCTAATAAGGCCTACCAATGCAGCAGCATCCACAAATTTGACTGTAAAACATGTTTTTGTCTTGGATACAGTCATTAGTGTACAATATGAACATCATTGGTGAAACAACACAACTTTGTGGAGCACCAGCTGATGTGTTTACAGTTGATGATTTCACATTACTAACCTGTAGTAATTGCTGTCTGCTAACTAGAAATGAATCAATCCATTTGATGATGTTAGAATTAGCATTCATTTTGAAAGTCTATCATTTAACAAATGAGGTTAAATAGTACTAATGGTGATGAAAAATCAACAAACATCTTTCTCACATAAGCACCATGGTTTTTTAAAGGCCTATAGACATTGTTTAAAGGTTACATGCAACATAAAACATAACTTTGTAGATTCTGACACCTTTCGGTATGCACTTACCGAAACAAATCATCAAAAAAGCTATAAAGTTGAGAAAAATGTGATGAAAAAATGTCCACGACTTCAAACAAATCACTAATTTTCCTCCAGCGCTGGGGGAAAAAGTGGTTTCAAAAGCTATGCTGCGTTCATAACATGCACAGTGAATAGCTTGCCATAAAAGGTGACTATGCTTGTCGTAAGAGGCGACTAACGGGATCAGGTGGTCAGACTAGCTGACTTGGTTGACACATGTCATCGGTTCCCCATTACGCAGATCGATGCTCATGTTGTTGATCACTGGATTGTCTGGTCCAGACTCGATTATTTACAGACCGTCGCCATATAGCTGGAATATTGCTAAGTGCGACGTAAAACTAAACTCACTCACTCACTCACAGTGAATAGGTTCGCAGAGCTTGAAACAGTATGTCTGCCAAGAGTATATATCAGGTCGTGAGCAGTAGTCTGTCTAATCTTGATTGTATACACCAACAAGTACACAATCTACTTGTTACATAAAAAAAACATGTTGATTGTGATAAGCAGACTCTGTCACACGGAAAACTCAATGTCTGTTTTATTGACACCTATATGTTGATAACATGCAATGCACAACTTCAATCACTGACCACATGCAATTTGAAATTAACACCAATTGGGTTTATAAGCCATAAACAAAGAGTTGCCTAAGCGTATCAGCAAATGAACCAGTGGCCAATGAAGAGGCTTCGTTACACCTGAGTGCACACCCACCAGATCTGACTGGGTTCAGTATCATAGCTGCGTCATTTCGAGGGAGGTTAACCCAAGTACAAAATATTGCACTTTCGATTTGCGATTATATGCTTATAAAATTGTTGCTTTGTTTTTTCCTAATTAGCAATGCATTTTATATGTTATGAATAAGTGATAACTGTCTTTTAATTCTGTTTGATTTTTTGGTTTCATGTGCCCTTTAACAGAGTGAGTGTACCATCACCTATCCCACGCCTTCCTGCGTATGCAAATGGGTCAAGAATATGGTGACTTCATTTAAAAGTAAGATCTTAACAATATGTTCTAAACATTTCATGGCAATAGAGGTTAGGGCCACTGGTCTGAAATCATTATTAACAGTGGGATTTTTCTTTTGGGGCAGTGGAATAACTCTAGAGGCTTTTCAAAGAATGGGATCACTATGCGGATTAAATGATATCTGAAATAGCTTTTGAAATATAACAGCCTGTCGCACTCTACATTCCTTAAGAACAATACCTCACAAGTTATCAGGCTCACAACATTTATGTGGATTTATCTTAGTGAATGAATTAATCACATCATCTGTTCATATGTTCAACATTTCACAAGGTGGATGCAATTCAATACAAGTTTCCTTTCATCTGTAAAATTTCCAGGATCAAATTGAGAGTATGAGTTCAATTCATTTGAAAAAGATAAATCATCACTGGATTCCAACTACTGAGGTCTGATATTTGATCCAATGACAGTTTTTATGCCAATCCATGCATTATGTAGATTGTTTACCAAAAATTGTCTTTCAAATACTGTTTTGTATTCATCCTTACATTTCCTTGTTAAACAAGCACTCTCTCTCTGAATCTCTTTAACTCTGACCTTATCCCGTGCACTAAAGCCCTATTTTCTTCATTTAAAACTGATTCAAACGCTTTTGTTACCCAAGGCTTGCTATTAGGAAATATTTCAATACATTTGACCATCACAATGTTTTCTACAAGGAAATTTATATAATCAGTTACAGTATTTGTAGACCCATTTAAATTATCACCATTTTAACAATCAAACATCCTCTCAACTGCCCTAAACAATCTTTTGTCCATGACTTTACATGCTCTTAAGACTAGCTTCTCTGACTTTATTTTTTGACAATACAAAATAACTAAATAGCGTATATTACCGTGGATAAGAAGACCCCGTAGATAAGCCAATCTTCCCAGCTTGACCCTCAAAATCAGTGTCAAAATCGTATCTCTTACAGCTAGTCCACCCCCACCCCTCCCCTCCCCTCCCCTCCCTCACTGAAACTTTTCCTTTGGCATTGTCTTAGGCTTAAACACAATCATTGGCTTCAACTTCGTTCCATCTGCCACACAGGAAAGTACGACTGTGAAGTGTTGCTTCTCGTTCCCTGTTGTCTTCACAGACACTCACAGTCCTTGCTCCTCTAATGTTGGCTGTCTTTGATCCAGGCATATTGAAACTAATGTAACATCCATGGTACCTGTGTGTGATAGATTATACTTGACAGACTTTCTTTTCTTGATTACAAAAGTGTGAAATAAGTCCACATTTGTGCTGACTTGGTCCGGCAATTTCTGGGCAATGTGTGTCCTTTCCCTCAGGGTCAAATTCCTCCTTTCCATGAATCGTGTACACAAGGTTGATGAAGCTCTAAACAAAGAGGGCAGTCCTAACTCATCCTTCTTCACTTTGTATATTGTCAGCGCTCAGTGACGAATCATGTTCCTAGTCACAATGAAATTAACTTGCCTCTTTTCGAGTATCCACTCAGTCAGGACATCCTCGTGCCCTGACAACCTGAAAAATACTTTCATGAAATTGTATCTCATAGATAAGCAGAACCCCTTCTACAGACTGCTTTTTTGTCCTCAAAATCTGGCTTATACACAGTAATATATGGTAAACAGTATTCACGGTGGTCAGAGGTCCTCATTGGAGCTTTTGCAAAAGGCTTTTTTTACATTACCATAGCACATGTCAATAGTTTTTGTACATTTTGTCATACTCCTCACATACTGATGGTATGATAGCAAAATATGTTTTAAGTTATATGCTTTATAGTCTCCAAGTATGAATTTTTGTGTCTCTGGTGAAAAACCATTAAGTTTGTCAATAGTGGTGTGAATAGTGTCAGCAACTCATTTCACACTAACATCCAGGCGGAATATATACACCAGTCACGAAAAACTTGTCCAAATTCTCTAGGAAGATAATAGGCTTGAGTCAAATGCACAAATGTTCAATGTCCTTGTTGCAGATAGATTCTCAAACCACATGCTGCTTGCAATGCTTGTTTACATAAATGCACATACCTCCTCCAACACTGATCTGAAGCCACTGACTTCCAAAGTTGTGTTGTCCATAGGTTTGCTGAACCATGTCTCCGTAAAGCACAGGAGACAGCTTTCTCGGAACTCATACATACAATTTACATAAGCATCAATTTGGGTTACGTGGCAACATAGCTTTCTGTCATTTGACAGTATAATTGTTGGTAGAGCTGGTTTGTACTTCTGGATTCTCACATTTTGTCGAAGGGTAACATGATATATAGCATCGTCCGATTGTTATCTCTTGTGACTTCAGAGGGTAACCGCTCATTAACTCAACTACCATCCAAGACACATTGCACAGCAAGCAGTGACATGTGACTGCCAAAAAACTCAAAAAGGAGGGTCAACTGACATTCCTTTCGCAGATTTTCATCGGACACTACAGCATAAGCATCCTGAAGATGGGTCCAGGAATGAACAGAAATGTTCGAAGACAGAAGGCAAAGAAGCAACAAATCAACAACAACTGCTGCAATTGCCACTTCACAAAATTTTGATTGGAATTTTCTTACACATACGATTCACCATTCAGACTTTTAAGATATTAAGTACTTATAAACAATAAATCAATCATGAACATTGCTCAGTATGAAAATTAAATTAGTAATGTCTAGACTCAATATTCACTGAAGTACTCTAACAGTTGCTGGTAGCAACACAGTTTATATATTGCCATCCTTCTGTAAGTCCACCACAGGCCAAAAAAAGTCTATAATCAGTTATCCCAAATCATTCTCTCCCGTCAAGGTACTGCTCCTCCACGAGGGCTCCAGAAGTACTGTCTTAGGGTTTCATGCTATGCTGCATCATTGGAAGGGTCCTCTGATGTTGTGGTTGGCATTTTCTGTATCCAGCTGATCATTGTGCATGGCTGGGTGTTGTATTTGGATCAGGCTATGAGGCAGACACAGGTTTCTATGATGTTACACACAATGTTAAGCTGTTGCTGTAATGTTCCCAGGAAACATTGGAATCTGTCTGCCAGTTTTTTGAAAGCGTTCTCCACGACTCTTCAAGGTCTACTTATGTAATAGTTATATGTCTGCTCTGTATGAGCTAAATTCCTTTTTATTTAGAGCTTCATTATGTGGGCTCGCAATGTAAAGGTGTCATCCCTAATCATAAAGTATTGCATGCTCTGGGTGCCACTGGCCATTGGCTTAGGTGGGGTATCCTATTTGAACACAACACACGATCTCTTTGAGCTCAGATACATTGAATACCTGTGCGTCAGACATGTCCTTGACCACTGGTGTCTATCCACAAAAAACGATACTTTGCACCAAAAGTGCCACGAGGACCACTGAGAAGAAATGCCTGTAATTTATGGTAGATACTGGTAGAGACTGCAAAGATCATTGGTTTCAAGCTTCCAACACCTCATGCATTCTTCAGTAATTGCATGCCATTCTTGTTCAGTTGTGGGACACTGGGTCACATCAGCATACTCATCCACTATGGCTTGACAGAGTTTGGGTATTACCTTGCAAATGGCTTCTCAATTTATTCATGCATCTGGTGGCATGCCATATGACAGCTTTCTAACAACTTGTAATATATATGTATAGTTGTATTCACAGTCAAACCCAATAACAACGTAATCTTCTATGCCTTCTTCTCAGGACCTAAAGGTTATTGCATCATGTTGAATGGTTTGTTGCTGACTCATTAAAACAAAGCCCACAGCTGCAGCATTGCAGTTGATCCATGAATAGTACCTTCAGGAAGTCCAGTCCACTCTTACACCCACTACTGATTTTTGCGACAAGTCCATGCAGTATTGGGTCAGGGTCTGATTCACCTACGAATTGTAACCGAATTGTTGGACTGATGTCGGGAGAGTGTTGGAAGTGTTAGATAAATCGGACACCACTCTAATTCTTTGCAGGAATGATGTTGTTTTCACACAGGCACTTTACAGTGAGGTGTATTCAGTTCACATCAGTAAACCTACACACATAAACACTAGCTTTTGACAAATCCACTGTGGAAAATAAAAGTAATTAATCAATCAGCATGTTATCAGTAAACGTTTGTTTTTGTAATTATAATTACTCTTGCTGCACTTACATGCACATACTACATAACTTGTAATACATATGCCACATCAGACCTTGATTAAAAATGTTGAGTGTTTATTCCAGAAAGGAGAAATGCCAAATCGGAACCTTTGTCGAGCAATCTGAGTGGTGTTAGCACTAATTATATCTGTTATCAGCAAGGGAGACATAATGTACTGCATGCAATTTTTAGTGTCTGAAAACATTTATGGGCCAACATTGTTTTCAGGATACAAAGGGATCTTCATTGTTACATAAGAAATTCATATAAGCATTTGCTGTGTACCTAGGTAAATAGGTATAATCAGTTTTAAATCTATGAAAATTTCAGATTTTTCTACCAATGGCAAATTGGTTGTTTTTAGTTTACAGGTTCAAACAAATCAACTGTGTGCTTTTCTATCATAGGTAACAGAGCAGGGGCGTAGCTACCATTACAAAAAAACACAGGCTTACACATGATTTTAGCTATGATTGGGCCAACCCTCAATACTATCTATAGACAAAGTTCTGCAATCTATCGGACTTCTACAAAACAAGTGGCTTGCTACGTGCCTGCAGACATCATAATTTTTACATGATATGATTACATATCGAGGTAAGAAACACAGAAATAGGATCAAATTGGATCAGTGATTAAACGAGCTAGTTATTTCAAAATCAGAAAAAGCCCCCACTGCTGGGATTCGTTATCATAATCAGACAAGACAACTCAGGGAGATTTTCAAATGTAGTGTCCCCTGTTTAGCTGGCAGTTTTGGTTGAAGAAATTCTGCCAAGGACAGTAGCCCAGTCCCCAATTCCATCACTGTTGAGGGAGCGGGTGCTCCCCAGTACATATGTGTCAAATACAACAGTTCAGGCATACTTGACATGTGCGCTGCAGATATGTTTGGAACTTTGAGAGTTTCAGTGATAGTTTTCAGCCAAGTAATGATCAGATAAGCTTTTTGCTTATGTCAAATGATAGGAATACAGAAACTGGCAGATGACAAACAGATGAAGTATCATTTCAGTGAACATCCACTTGCTACTGTTCGAGAGGCACAACAGGACCTTCAGTGCTGCAATATATTGGTGAGATCTCTGAACAGCATTTCAGCAACAACTTGATGTGGGGAGGAAAGATAAAAGATCTTGCAAACATAGTTGCTGTCAAACACATAGGTACATAATCAGTAAAGCCTGGGATTCCACAATCAATTCTGGCACACCAGGTGGTAACTGTATACAGCAAACTGCTATACATCCACTTGAGTATTAGGGAATAATGGCATTCATCTGCTTGAGTACTAGGAAATAATGATATACATATGACTGAGAACAAAGAAATAGTGATATACATCTGTTTCAGTACTAGAAAATAATGACATTCATCTGAGTACTAGGGAATAATGACATTCATCTGTCTGAGTACTAGGGAATAATGACATTTATCTTAGTAATGGGGAATATTAACATACATGTACATGAGTACTAAGAAATAATGACATACAAGTGTTTTGAGTACTAGGACATAATGACATACAAGTGTTTTGAGTACTAGGACATAAGGACATACAAGTGTTTTGAGTACTAGGACATAAGGACATACAAGTGTTTTGAGTACTAGGACATAAGGACATACAAGTGCATGAGTACTATTGATTTTTTTTAGTAGTTTATTTTGCATCCAAAGTAAAGAGAGCAGATAAAAACTTACAGGTGACACTGAAAAGGGTATCATTAACCTTCATGAATATGATATGACTGCTGTCAGGTCCTTTATCAGATAATAAAGTTCAAAGGAAAATTATTATCAAACAACTTATCTTGCAATTGCAAATGCTTTGATTGACAGCAAGATATACACCGCACCTATGTAATAATATGATAACATAATATTTTATATAAGTATGTGTCACATAGTAAACATTTCTAAGTTGTGTCATACATAAAATAATCATTAAAAAGTATACCATTCGGTATATGAGACACTATCACTGAAAAGATCATAAATGAGACTAAAACACATGGCTGCAGAACCGGTCCCAATCCACAAAACTTTTGTAGCACAATGTCATTCGTAAGCTAATGCTAAAGTATGGAGATATGATTGGTCCTAATGTTACGAACACTTCGTGAAACAGTCCCCAGAAGTGTATGTATTATTTAGGTGTGGTCCTGCCCACAGTAAGCACAGTTATTTGTAATAACAAAATCATTCAAGCATCCAGTAACTCTGTCAACAAAGAACAATGCCAGTTCATTAAGTAGCCCCTCTGTCTGGTCATTTTATTCATGGTAGGGTTTTATAGGGCACACCCTACTTTGTATCCTCAAGCAGCCATCATCTTTTTAATGTTTAATTTCAGTTAATTTTAAATAAATTGTTTAAAAATGATACTTTGTAGGCACCCCAACATATATTAAATCTAGCTCTCACTCAGTCCAGAGGGTAGTGACTCTCAGTGGCTGGGGACCATCACTGAGAAACAGTGTCTCCAAAACCACAATGGTACCGTAACCATGGTAATACTGATGAACAACTGTAAGAGAGCTAGTACATCATTGGATTATTTAGTTTTTATACATATTCTATTATAACAGTTTCAAGATATCTTGTATTATTGTGCCACTGGTGCGGATAAAATAGCACAGATAATGGACATATTGCTTATTTAATGGATTATCAATCCTTTAGAAAATTAGAAAACAAAAAGGTATTATCACATTCAAAAATGAAATGGCACAAATTCTCATTCCCTTTCTGTATGTTGTAGATATGTAGTCCCAGTCAGGTATTTTCAAACTGGGTTCACAATAATCAAAGTAGGTCATTACCGGAAGGGAAATAACTCCCCTTTATCAACAGCACCAACACTGTATTACAAATATGGTATGAAATTATGTTTATATTCTAACTTATATTCTAAAATCATGCATTATTGTTCACAACAATAATAGTCATAATAAGCACATGACATCAGGCACAAACTATACATCAAGCCTCTCATCTATATTGGACAAATTTAAGCTAGGGGTACTGGTACATTTATGATATATATTTTATCAGTTTGTCAATGAACACATAGGTTATTATTCATTTACATATAGCCCTAACTATTTTTGTCCAGTATACTATTTATCTCTACAGTTTCAACCTGGTTGTTATCACAGGTTTCTCAACTGTTGAATAAGAAGAAATTCATTATGATGTTACATGTTAATCTGATCACTTTCTATATGGCATTGTGTATTTCTGTCACATAGTGATTAATTGCAGTTAGTTCAGTTGAATATTTTGGAGGTGGAATAGCACAAGGTCGTGTGAGACTCTGATTACCCAAAGTAAAATAGTACCAAACATTAGAATATCATAAAACATTAGCAGATTGCACATAGTACAACATTTTAACTAAAATATAATCACAGGTGTATATTCATTTATACATACATATAACATGAGCAGTCTATTTATAGCATCCAGGTCTGAGTTATCCAATCAGGTATCTATCCCACAGCTAGCCCATGTGAATGGGGCCATGTGACAGGCAGCTGGGGCTTACAACAAACTTAGCTTCTTGGGGAAAGGGAAATTCGTGGAAATACTTAAGCTCACAGCACTTACTCATTCCAACATTGTTTCATTATACTGCCAAAGGGATAATGAGCTATATACCATGTATTTAAAAATACAATGAACAGCAGTTTTTAAGATAGTTTGTGACAGACTGCCTTTCTGTCCCCAAACCCACCCGGCCTCCACCCCTTTCCCAGACTCCCCCTCCTTTCTTGCCAGGGTCATCAGCTCATGAACCTCATTCCTATTGCCCCACAATTACACTGAAACAAGACAAGGTTATAATACACTAACAACATGTCGTACTCTCAATGTCCGCTTATCAATATCAACTGGTACCCACACGCTGTTTGTTTATATCTTCATGGTGCTACAAGCATAAACGTACGACTGAATAGCATTCTATAGCAGGATACTACAGGAGGATTTTGATACCAGACCAGTTGCATGTTCGTCATCATGTACCGATCAAACGCACCAGTCAAACAAACAAATAAGGAGTATGATGCTTTATGACAATGCTTTAAACATGTAGATATGAATGTACTCACAGCTGGATGGGTATACAACGTGATCAGGTCAGCTTGTAAATAACGACACAGACTATCCTTGCCTGTGTGACATATTTACTTCCGGGTAGGTTTGTACATGACATCAACTTGTTTCCAGTGTGCCGCCTGTTTCAATGACTGTCGATCGCCGGTGTCAAGTAAACCTCACGTCAGTGAAACCTCTATTCTGAGAAAAGACATTTCCTCATTTCACCTACTTCAAAAGAATGAATTTATCGCCCGCGCTTTGGCGTACATGAGGGTTTTCTGACGTAGGGAAGTTCAGGTGGGTGGGGAGGGGAGGTATGTGGGAGAGGAGGAGATGGAGTGTGTGTGTGCGTGCGTGCGCGTGCGACTCGGGGGGTGGGGGGGGGGGGGGAGGTGAGTGTGAATCGGATTGTCAAGACTGATTTAATTTTCTTGATATGACGTGTACACAGCAGGATCCAGAGGGAGAAGGGCAGCTTTGTTTTTTTACTGAAATTTTGTTATATGACTATTGAAACGCAGATGAACTCACTATCTAAACTTGCGTCAAGGCGAGGTGAGCCGGTATTCTACGGTTTCACTGGCATCCAAGGGATCTCGACTTAGGTCGATTTCATTTGCAAATATGTGCCCAGTTTGTGATATATATGTTCCAGATAATTGACTACTCACACCAAAAACAGACTGGATATACAGCAATATCGAAAGGTTTATACGGGATAGAATCGTCTCCAGTAGCCCCTACTGGCCGTGAGAGACTACTAAATACAGTCAGGCCGCGTTAGTCCGGACCCCGACAATCCGATTCCCGCGATATCCGAACAGTAGCTGGCTGTAACCAATCTTGTTTACTATATAAACTCATTACCTGTTGATTCATTAATCCGATGCTTCAGTCTCCGTATCCGAACGTTTATTAGCGGTAACAGATTGGCTAATTACACATGTAGTTATTGTCATTTTCCGTGACTTAGTTGGCTACGTCGTTATACCAGGCTGTTGTGGATAGTTCGCCATAGTGAATCAAGTTGGTGTGTCTGGTACAGACTCGACCGTGAACACCACGCCGCCACACTGCAGGAATATTTATGAGTACAGCATGAAACAGGAAATATACAAATGGATGTGACGGTTTAGTCTGTGTCCCAAACCAAATACAGCATAAATCATTCAACTTTAGATCGGTTTAACAAGTCCGGATTTTCTTAGATATGTTTGATTAAGAACTGTTATGGACTGCTATTAGGGTTTTACAAGAAAAGAAATTGAAACGCCCTCCACAAAGAGCTTGTCCCGACCAGATTTGTAGGCGCTTATACATATATTTTACGAGCGCCTCTACATGTATATGTTTCTGTATATGTTTCTATAACTGTACATATATCTAAATCGTGAGATGGTTACGTGTATGATGTGTAGTTCATCACAGCAGTTCTCACACATGTTTTTTCGTATCATCCAACGCTTACAGACCTCCACTAACAAAAATGCAGTCGAGCAGTGGATATAGTGGTGATGAGGCTGTGCTATAGAGGGTGACATTGATATACAGGGAAACAATGTCTTCGCACTAAATTAGGTAAAGGGTTTAGGGAGCATAATTCATAACATGTTCATTAGAAAGTGAAAGGTAAAACTTGGGCTCTTCGCACAGCACTTAATCTGCATCACAAACCAGTTGAGCCTGACATTTTAAGATAAAACGTAAATCTTTTTTAGAGTGAAAGTTGAACCAAAGCCATGATGATATGCCGGTGTCTATCCGGGTAGTTTCCAGTCATTACTATGTAAAAACCGGCCATGACTCACTCATAGAAGTCAAAGTCAAGTATAGCTCAACATTGATAAAGTGTTTTCGAAAATAAGTATGCAGCTGTAGTGCCCAGCCGTGAATAAGGGGGCATAACTCTTGCAGTACTAATGTGCTGCGACGACATGGTTTTGAAGGTTTCAAACACGACGTACATTGTGTCGGATCAACGGTCAATCAGTCAAGTGTGTTCTTCGTATAGTGATATTGCGACGTAACAGTTGATATTCAGTATTGCAAATTATTCATGCTATTTAATATTTCTGAGAAAAACCCTTTACACCTGGACTATTTTGAAACAAAGCTTCAGCGGCTCTACAGCCTACAATGGTTATTGAATAGGTACAAGGAGACACTTGTAACGGCACCGCTGGCAAAATATTTAACCGGAAAGCGTGGATCGTATGTAAGTATTATATGCCCTGTTTTCAAACATCAGTTAGATTGTAGGTTTGTCTACACAGTTACGTTATGTGACTAATAGTTCAACTTTGTAAAATGTTAACAAATGACACGGCGTTTTGTCACCGCCCGATCTCCAAACCGACTATAACTCCGTGCGATCTTAGTCTTAGAAGTAGGTGTACGCCCAGGCTGCATCTCAGCCTTTTTGTACGTACTACTTTCATTCACGAAATGTGTGTGTGACTGTGTAAACAGTACAGTAAATGCGACAATATGAAGATGATAATTTAGAAAAAGAAAAAAACGTCATTCATCATAGATATTGAATCTATGATTCAAAGCTGATATCTAAGCTGATATACATTGATACTCAGACGTACGCGTGCGTTTCTCAAGACAATGTCAACTATTCCTTTCAGCGAAGAAGACTAATTATCAAGTAAAAATAACAAAACATTCATAAATATTTCTTGAAAAACGGTTGAGGTTAACCATACCTTTTGTTCAGTCTACAGGAAATTATGAAGTGTAAGTGTGTCCTATCAAAAGCGTTCACATGGAAAGCAG
This sequence comes from Haliotis asinina, assembly GCF_037392515.1. Lineage (NCBI taxonomy): Eukaryota > Metazoa > Mollusca > Gastropoda > Lepetellida > Haliotidae > Haliotis > Haliotis asinina. Next base: position 10,032,450 of record NC_090282.1, read on the forward strand.
ACGATCTCAGATGCACGCGCGTCCAGAAGTTCGTGTACCGGAAATATCATTTGATTGGTTCATCCGGGTGTTTAGCTGCCACGTGACTGACAATGTCAAAACTTCGCCATTGCTTTATAAACAGTCACATATGACAGAATACGAGAAGAGTTCAGACGAAAGCAAGGACTGTCTGAATAGAGATGAAATTCAATTTTTTAGTTTAATAAAAAAAAATGTGAATGTAAGGTCTTGAAATGAGTCTGATAGGAATAACTCTCCTATTTTTTTACATTCACTGAATACGTGCACTGAATACGAATAATAATGTCTACACAATGTCATTTAGACAGCTTATAATACCACGTATGGGAGAACTTATACTAAATGAGTAGATGCGCTCACCAGTTCCACTTACGTTTGGTATATTTCTCCGGGGGGTTGCAAAAGTACACATGCACTGTATCTTGTCTTGTTGAACTAGAGGTTGCCCATAAACACCTCGAGTCCTTAGAACTTTATGATTAAGCTCACTGACACATCTCTGTTTAGATGCAGGATATTACATAGTTCACTACAAGATGTACAAACGCGTATGTTCGTAAGATACCAGTCTCCAAACACGCATACCGTATTGCGTCAAGCGAACAATAATAAAGTTATCGACCACAAAAATGGTGCGGGTTTTAGTGAAGATAGTGGATTCCTGATTTCTTTCTATGTGGAATTTATGGTCAAAGTTCACTTGCAAATAAACAACGTACACAAGTATGGAGCAAAGTTAAGGAACAGTTTGCTAATTATATTTGGTGTTGACATTTGTATTAAATGTTTTAATACGTATGGATCGGTAATACATTCTGCTTAATGACAAACAGTACAGCGAACATGTTATAATGATAATAATTATTGATTTCACTACATTTAAAGGTGGAAAAATCAAAAGTCACTGAAAGTACTGTATGTCATCCACGTGCATTTTCATACTTGAAACAAATACGTGTTCCCAAAACCTACTCCCCTAAAATTACATTTTCCTTTTAACTCATATTAACTTGTATCGATCGACTTTATCTGAACCTGGTCAAAAGCTGATATTCGTCCCGAGTCTGCACCATATGTCAGTCAAACGTTTTAGAATTTAGTATGAAATAGCTACTTTTGTGGCTATGCGGTAACCCTAGAACGAATATCTAGGAATAGGTTATAATTCTTGTATTGTTGCAATTAATACACTATAACACATATAGCGTTAAAATATAGAGTTCTTTTCACAATGTGACCGGTGGGAGCAACCAAGTGTAAAGTCTTGGATACATCCCTGATGTAGCTCTGTTTTGCGGGTACGCAACACTGACTTGTCCTATCTGCGTGTGTAATATCAGTGTATTTCCCGGGTAGGAAGCACTGACTTATCCTATCTGCGGGTGTAATATCCAGGTATTCCGCGGGTAGGAAGCACCGACTTATCCTATCCGTGTGTGTAATATCCAGGTATTCCGCGGGTAGGAAGCACTGACTTATCCTATCTGTGTGTAATATCCAGGTATTCCGCGGGTGGGAAACACTGACTTATCCTATCTGTGTGTGTAATATCCAGGTATTCCGCGGGTAGGAAGCACTGACTTATCCTATCTGCGTGTGTAATATCCAGGTATTCTGCGGGTAGGAAGCACTGACTTATCCTATCTGTGTAATATCCAGGTATTCCGCGGGTAGGAGGCACTGACTCATCCTATCCGTGTGTGTAATATCCAGGTATTCCGCGGGTAGGAAGCACTGACTTATCCTATCTGCGTGTGTAATATCCAGGTATTCCGCGGGTAGGAAGCACTGACTTATCCTATCTGCGTGTGTAATATCTAGGTATTCCGCGGGTAGGAAGCACTGACTTATCCTATCTGCGTGTGTAATATCCAGGTATTCTGCGGGTAGGAAGCACCGACTTATCCTATCTGTGTAATATCCAGGTATTCCGCGGGTAGGAGGCACTGACTCATCCTATCCGTGTGTGTAATATCCAGGTATTCCGCGGGTAGGAAGCACTGACTTATCCTATCTGCGTGTGTAATATCCAGGTATTCCGCGGGTAGGAAGCACTGACTTATCCTATCTGCGTGTGTAATATCCAGGTATTCCGCGGGTAGGAAGCACTGACTTATCCTATCTGTGTGTGTAATATCCAGGTATTCCGCGGGTAGGAAGCACTGACTTACCCTATCTGTGTGTGTTATATCCAGGTATTCCGCGGGTGGGAAACACTGACTTACCCTATCTGTGTGTGTAAGATCCAGATTTTCGGCGGGTAGGAAGCGCCGGCTTGCCCTGTCTGTGTGTGATATCAATGTATTTCCCAGGTACGAAGCTCTGCCTTACCCTATCTTATCGTTAGCGTACAATGTCGTTCATTTCGTCAGAGTTAGAAATAAGGCAGGTAACTTCTCAGAAAGGGCACATCTGGGCGTGTGTGTGTGTGTGTGTGTGTGTGTGTGTGTGTGTGTGTGTGTGTGTGTGTGTGTGTGTGTGTGTGTGTGTGTGTGTATGTGTGTGTGTACATGTAAAATGTGGCTTTGTTTGTGTGCTTAACCCAAGCCTGAATTGTCTTTTACTTAAGAATTACCAAGTCGACACACATTATCCTTTAAACTGGATCTGTTTAGTCTGGCGTTTTGTGTTTATAGTACGCAGCGCCGTCTGGGCGCACATGCAAACAAATAATTCTTGGTGTTAGCTAGTGATTACATCCCAGATAACACATCAAGATTATTTTACATATCCGTTGAAATTTCCAATGTGACTGAAACTCACACGTTGATATGTAAATGTAAGACAAAACTCTCAAACACATGTTCTCCGACATGATCTTCAGCCCTGTGCTTATGTATACATAAAAGGGCATTTTAACCATATTTTAGTCAACCATCTGTTTGTATGGGACAGGGCAGATTTAAAGTGTAGTACTTGATTGTGATATACGTTACCTAAAACGCAATCTGGAAACGCAAAAGAGACGATGAAACATTGCCAAAACAAAAAGTGATTTTGAGATATTGGTGTTTTCAAAGCCCTTAAAGAGCTGGCTGATGCATGACCAGCGTCTTTGAACAGGGTGGAAATGAGCCTGTTGGAATATTTGCATATATACGTGCATGGACGATAAAGAACAAATGAAATCGAACTGCCATACACATGAACCATCTTGCTCATGATCCGCAGTCACTTAGCGCAGCGCACATAGGCCGTGTGGCTACCATGAACCCGACGGAGATATCTCACTTCGCTGAATTCTCCCCATTCAAAGTTCTTGTACCACTTTCTTTCAAGAACTGGTGCCATCAAATCCATCGTTTTCATGGCATCCCATCTTTACATGTATACACTGGTGTCGATTCTATATAGTGGAAATAATGTGGCCCTACAGAACATGCGCTCGATTTCAAGACCCAGGACGAGTCCTGTGTTCAGTAAGGTATACAATGAACGCATCTGATGTTGACTGATTCATCTTGCTCACTTGGGAGCAATTGAACTCAATCACTCAAATTCCTAAAAGTAAAGTCGCTTTTCAGGTTATCATCCCGAGAACTTTGCGGAATGAATCCCATCTACTGTGTTGCCGTCGTATTAACTCCCGTTTAGCTTTTAACTTCTGTGACGTAGAGCGGGCGTTCTGTATAGACCTTTGTAAGAAAACGTAATTGTGTGCTACCTTACTCAGATTCAAACCCATTCCTTTCCCACTGCCATGAATCGGAAATCCTCACCGTCCACTAGCTTTTCTTTCCCGTTTTCACATTGTGCCAAGCATTCCAAGTTTTGGTGTTCAGAAATTGAGTGAGTTTAGCCAAACCGATTGATAGTTGTTCGATCAATGTATTTTTCACTCTGTTCAGAAGCAAAGCATCAATTCATTATCTGGTGACCTGTTAATTTGTTCAAATTCCATTTCTAGATTTTACTACACATGAGGAAATTCCCCATCCGAAGAAATATTTCCAACAGTGTCTACATTAATTTCATCCCCTTGCAGAGCAATATCAAAACTGATACATGAAATACTTCCACTAAAAATGTTTATTCTAAATTAACGAAACCTTCATTTATAATTATTGCAGCTCGGAAAATGTATTTTGAGTGCTAAGGACATCGCCAAAATATTTCCTCTACTCATGCCCTGTAGACCGTGTTCATAACGGCCACGTCCATAACGTGACATACATATTGACCTCCCAAGGCGTAGAACGCCAATTTTAAAATGACTGTGCTCTTGTGCAGACGTACGAAGCTCTTGTGCAGACGTACGAAGGACGCCACAAAGGATGGTTTAAGTTATAGCTTATATTCGATTGGCTTGTTTAATACGAGGACACAATTCATTTAGATACAGATCGAAAGAGTTTATGGGAAATTAGCTTTCGGAGTGTCTTCCTTGCCTTTTTTCAAAACGCATGCGCCTTAAAAAATCGCCCAGTTCAACTGTAGCGAGACGAAAGCTGCATTCTACACATTTTACGACTGCTTCACAAACAAACTCCAAGTTATTTCCACGTATCCAAGGGCTGCATGATGATCTGGTTGCACGGTGCCTACTGCCTGTGTAGTGTGAGCACCTCCCTCCCAGCCCCGCGCTAGAGCGGAAACAGTCGACATGCCGTGCATTCGTGGTACCTACCCACTGAAACGTTCGCAAAAAAATAGCTGTATCAGATGAGCAATTCGTATTCCGCCTGGTTATTTATAAAGGGCTCATAAAATGGCTATTTGTAACAAGTGATTTAATGCGCTTATCTGCCATGATGCTCAAGATAGCAGCGACAATACGATGTAGTGGAAGATTTCTCAGATTGTAAACCTCTTGAACATATAAACATGTATTCGAGGATAGTGCAAGTAGTACCAGAGCTAATACATGAGGTTAACACGTGTCGCCAAGGCAACAGATTAACTGAGCAATGTATTCAGTATTCAGGTTAAAATTCCTAGAACCACCAATGTTACAAGGGTCAAAGTATCACGCTATGAGGTACATGCTACTGCAACACTGATAATTCCAAGAACCAGCTGTAGCAGATGCATAGTGTTTTCACTGATCACCACCTTCAAGACAGCTTTTAAAGTTACATTGACTTCAGTTGTTCAGTTGACTTTAGTTAGTTTACATTGACTTCAGTCTGAGATGATTATATCTTACAACACTAAATTCATCAATGAACGGAAGCGATGCGTAATGTAAAGTAATTTGCAAAATAAATGATTTCCTTCATCTTCCCTTAACTGTTCGCAAACTTGGCGTGTCCCGCACTGTTTTGATTGTAATGTACAGCACCCCAGTTATTAACCTTTCGAAGTAGAAAATAAAGATATTTCCTTCTATTGATTACATTGGATGTTGTGTTCCCAAGGACTATGGTAGTTTGTATTTCGCGCTATATAATCCTCGTCGGCGTATGATCCAATGGATGACCGAATCAAACTGATACTAATGTTGTGATAAGGAGCCACTACACAGCTATGCTGCAACTGCACATGGTGTTTCGCTGAAGTCACTGTCTCCCCGAACAGCGATACTTCCTTCCCAACAGAGGGTGCAGCACATGTGTCACGCCCTGTTATGGAGTTTCTTTGCATTGGCTGATTCAGCGCAGTATATGCATTGTGTGCCATTGATATTTTGATAGCGATGGTTGTCACGATCTATTTGCATCTATTTGGATCTATTGTCGTCTACTACATTTTATTTCAGAAATGACTGAAAATCTCTACAAACGAATAATATTTGACTCCCAAAAACATTAATTACAGAACAGCCTATTTTCCTACTTACTGATTTAGTGCGATAACCAGTCCAGAAGTTTTTAGACTAATTCATTTAACTGAATGCATAACTATTGATCAGTGTGATTTGATATGTTTAAGCATTTGTATACTGCAACACTACGCTCATTCAAATCGTTGCAAATTCGTCGTATAGCAAGCTCTGACACCTGGAAATTGTGGAAATCCCAAAACGAGGCTCTGTCGCTAGAAAACTTTGACTGTCTGGTACGGAATTGCATGACTTCTTGCCCCTTCATCAGGTGAATCATCGTTTCATCGTTTCTGGGTTGGGGTTTCACCTGATGAAGGGGCAAGAAGTAGTCCAGAAACGCCGTGTAGTATAAACATTAAAGAAGTTGTAAATCCACACCATTTGTTGTCATGTCACCCACCAGCTTCCAAATGCCAATCAAGCAACTGGTACGGAATTGATCTTATATCAGTCTCATTGTGCGTTACAGAACTACACTAAAAAAACACATAATCGGTGTAAACAGTGAACCAGGCGCATTATAAATCATTTTACAACCTCATCAAACAGGAACAGCCTTTGATTTCTAAGTTAAGGTATGCTGCCAACACCTCGCCATAAAACATAGAAATACGGTGTTATTACAGTTTAAAATTACAATCCATTTGTAAATATAATATTCTTATGAAACAGGGAATTAGAACTTTGTGTAACTAGAGTGTTTTGTGGTGTTTATTTTCACTTTCACACACAAAAAAATCGGATCAGCTGAAAAATAGGTCATTGTCTGAATAGGTTAATGAGGCTCATGTTACGGTATGTACGTTTACTTGGAACGACCACTCAGTATTGTGTCCAAGGACTGGGATTTAGGGCTGATCCAGTCCGTTCGTCCGAGCTTCATGAACACTCCGCATGCTCCCCAAAAAGGAGCAGCCAGGCAACAACAAATACTATTTTTCCGAACACCCTTTACAAACGATTGCGGGTTTTTCAAAACGTTTTTATCCAGAATTTACACTTAATTGTTTTTCTCCACAGTTCTAGCTATTTTCGTAACCGTTAATTCTAAATGAGCTTCGGACCAATTGTATATGATCGATAATGTCTTCTGCTACATTGCATATGCAGGGTTTATAATGCTCTGTTTAGGAAAATGCTTCTGAATGGCCATTACACCCATCACTGATTAGAAAGGTGATTAGATAACCACATGTAAACTACCAGGGGTTATATAATGCAGAGTGTGTTTACATCCACATTCATAGAATATAAAGCAAAACAAAGAAAAAGGTCTAAAATCGACTTAGCTGGTGTATATCCAGATTTGGAAAAAGTTTCCATGTCGGAGTGTGACTTTATGTTTAACAATTGACGATGAGGTTTTTATTACTTTGGAGGTAGAACTAAACCTTCTACACACTTTCATACATGGGAAAAAACAGGGCGTTTGCAAATTGCTGCATATGCAGCGCAATGAATGAAAAAATCAATTTTGAATGTTTCTTTAGATCCTTGATCAACACCGACACAACTCACATCAGTTCACCAATATATTTGTTAACACACAAAAAATAAGCTTTAATTTTAACGTGCTTCGTTCAATTCAATTTAACACGGGTAAATTTACAGCTAACCAAACTCTGCTAATACGTTTTTCTCCTAAATATATCTAGTTAATGAAACAGATAATCACTAACCAACTTTGGCCAATATCACTTGTACTCAGCTGTCGGCAATTTAGGACTATGTCTTTTGTGAGCAAATTCGGTGTTTTAAAGTATTGTAACTGAAACTTAACACGCAATCATTTACTGACGCTCGCCGCTGGTCGTGAAGTCACTGTCACTCCGCGCAGCGATACTTCCTTCCCAACAGAGGGTGTAACAAATGTGTCACGCACTGTTATGGAGCCTCTTTGCACTGACTGGCTCTGCGCAGTATATGCATTGTGTCACGTTGATGTGTTGAAAGTGATGGTTGTCGCGATCTATTTGCGTGAGTTATATTTAGTCGACATGCAAAAGTAATAAATATTATTGGACGGATATGTCTCCCATATCATATAAAACTCGATTAAAATACTTACACTTGTGACATTAGACCTGCGAATGAATCATACAATGCAGTTATCTCTGAGCAATTTTAATACTTATCCAGTGATAGCCTTTTCACTTTAGATTGTGTAATGGCCCTAGCCCCTCCACAAACTTCCGCACAAGAACAAAAAGTCAGTGCTAACAATAATAATAATTATTTATTTATATTTTATATGTAGCGCTTATACAGCTGTTCAGTGAACGCTGTAATCACAAACTGATTATCAATACCCTGGGTAACCCAAACTGCTTCTGGGGCGCTAGAAGGTTAATAGATTTGTCCCATCGGGTACCCGTTTCCTGTTGAGTACATAGAGGCAGTTTTTTTAACAAACTCACTTGCCCTAGTTGAGACCGCAAGTGTTTCGATGTCAGGCGGGGCTGAAGTCCTAGAAACTCACAGGGGTCAAGCTGCCAAACACGGTCACCTCCAGGACACTCCGCGTACAACTTTGAGACCTTGACAGGACCACACACCACTAAGACGTATCATGTCGTTACGTTCATTAAAACCCAAAGATGCTGACAAAGATAATCCAACAGATACACCTGAAATACCGTTATGTTTTCTCTCTCCAGTAAATCTCTGTAATACCATACATTTTATGTAATGGAAGATTAGCTCATAAACGGAACAAATCACCCTTCGAGTATTTGGCGTTAGTCTAGAAATATAATAATACCGAATTTGCTCCTCACAATTTCTTGAAACTTCAACAATTTGGAACCACAACCTTGGATCTTACTCGTATAATTGAGTGTATAATTGGTTTGTAAAATTTGCTTTCAATACGTATTTTTCAGTCACAGACAGTGTTGGCAATTTGGGTCTAAAATATTACATCACATCAGTTTTTACATTATTCATTTACTCACACAATATCTAAATGAAATAATCAGTCCAATTTGAATTTAGAGTAACGGCATCTTTTTTTCACTTAAACTTTTTTTGTACTCAACAGATCCATATTACCTAAATTCAACATATCCCATCTCTACTACTTACGAAATGTGCAGGGATAAACTATGTCTTCATATACTGTTGGTCACAACTTACGTCCCGCTTATCAGGAATACGTTTTACTACCATGAGTAACTTGTGTCAGTCAACAGTAACTTGGGAACAATAGTTTTCCACACGTTTTCCACACTTAAGACAGTTATATCAACCACACTCGCACTAAGGATTTACAGTTTTAAACCAAATATATAAAGATGTACCCCTTCCGCCTTTTTATCGACGGATAAAAGCGAGCAATGCTACTTCTAATTCGTTCACAACATTGTAGTTCCCTTTGGTTTATTGTGTCAGAACACTGCCTGTAGTACATCCATGTGAAAAGATATATAACATTTTCTCTAAGATGTCCCCAATCAAAACAACCTTAGAACCTATTTATATCTCACTAATTCGAGTTTAGTGCTCCTTGTTTATAGTAATGTTTTATGCTCATTAATAATCTATATATTCAAAAATATTAAAAGCATATGCTTTTAAATACGAGATTCAGTTAAGAGTGTTATTGCTTTGATAGATGATAGAACAACGGCTCTGTTCTCTTAAGAGGGATGGCTATAGGTGGATGGGCAACTTCTTTGTTACAGCAGGGTTGACGTTTCACGTTTCTAATACCGCCATCAAGCAAATGGTGAACAGAATAAGGATTGAGATGTAAATATTTAATATTTAAATGTGAAGAACTTACACCGAAACGTCTCTCACGGTAATAATGAAGATGTTCATCCATATATTGTTATCCTTCGGAAAACCTCTCGAAGAAGTTACCGTGATATGTACCTTATCATGATGCCAGGAATATGAATTACAGAGAAAAACAAAATTGCATGAACATTACAACAGTAAACTTGCACACGTTTCTAAGGTTATAATTCACAGTTTAAATGATAATTTCTATAGCATAAAACAACTAACGGACTGGGGTCCTCAGAACCACACGCTTATCTAGACTTGTCTCTTTAAAGGATATACATGTACATCCATGGATTTAGCTCTCGGTAAAGCTTTGCAGCAAGGCTAGAGAAACAGTTACTTGGTAGATTACGAGGGGCCATAAATGCTTATATTCATTTTAAATACGAAAGAAGCAGTTTTATGAAAGACATTCGAAAGAATATATACATGAGCCATTTCAACAGTGTCTACAGATCTGTATCGGTACTAAGAAGGAAGGAATTGTCATATATCTGCGGCACCTTCGTTGCAACACTTGCTGATGTGACAGTAACCATATGACGATTTCATATGACGAATATATACCGCGATGAGTCATCGTCAGCAAAGAGTATGATAGACGCGCCTTTGACGTCAGTGTAGTAAGGCTGAAGGAAACGAATGTGCATTGGGAGAATCATTCACATAAAACAAAGAAGTGTGAAAGACAGGTGGCATTTTTACTTTCTTATGTTTTGTTACAAAGGTTAAGCATGTATCGCCTTTAACTGCTGGTAGGGGACTGCTAAGTAGTCATTTGAATGCATCTAAGAGCGTTGTTACATTATCTAATAATATGTTAATTTGATCTCGCATCACGCATCTCCTAACGGTATATAAAAACCGAGATATACAAATACCTCGTGCCACGAAGGAACATTTTAATTTGTTGTTTCTCACACGGAACACGCTGTTAACCCTTGGGCTCTAAAGAGCGGCATCTCCTTCGATCTAAGGTTTCTTCATATCTACATTGAAAAAGTCGAAATGTGTCTATTTGTACCTGCAATCCTTTTAATATACGTCGTTTTCCTCTTCATGGATAACGTGATCCATTATTCGTGGAGAGATTTACTCCTTTTGTCAGATGGGGGATGCATTGTGTTGATATGTTTTTTCTCAAACGTAATTTACAAGAAGGAAATAAGCACAGCTTCAATGTCATTTTCCATCACACTTTTGTTGGGGTTGCTATTTGCACAGTCGCATAGCTATTTATTTTTGTAAAGTTCACATCTGTTTAGGTTGATTTCAGTCTGATCCTATATACGACGTTTCACCTTTATATTTCCATTGAGCAAGACCAGCTTATTTATTTGGAGATTAATGATTTTGCAAACAACTCTTAAGTATTGTTGGGCAAAAAACAGAAGACAGAGCGTTTGTTAATAATAGAAATGCTTTTTCACCATTTTGACCATTCATTTAATGGGAAATTGTACTAGAGTAAGTATTTTATGACGTTAACACATCTTTTCTTGAAATACATTCGGGCAACATTCTGTAACATCAAGCGGTGCGTGACTCAGGAGAATATCATTTCTGGCATCTGGTTTTAATCTGGTAGCGGGTGTTCTGATGTCTACAAATTCATTACTCCTAAGAACATGTTTCTTTTATATAAATACACGGAAACGGCTTTATATATTACCTTTCTGGCAGTCCAAAGATGGCGTCCCTATTACCATTCTATAGGATAATAGCTTTACCATATTTCATAGCTACCACCAGCACACGGTCACCCTCAATCATCGCCTTGTTTGACAGTCTGCATATCCTGTTCCGATCTCAACCCTAGCGCTTGAAGGGAAAGATCAATTATATCTATCGCAGAAACAGTAAAGGAGAAAATATTCCGTAGGTATTATCCTCATTATTTGGAGAGATGCTTGACTTGTGATGGATCATACAGCGGTTCGTTTAGCCCCCACCATTTGTCTCCCTTTGTATGCAACACAAAAACTCCAGCATTTACTGGAGTGCATAATAAACAATAAATGGTTTGAGTTGATGATGAACACGGGCCACGTGGCAAAAACTGCGATTTACACCAGTGCGTGATGTGAAATACATCCGATTGTGACGTCACAGTCAAATATTTCCATATGGAATGTGTCAATCAATAATCGTAAATTAAAGGTAATGCGCACGGCCGTGTTAGACACTTTGAGTGAGAATAGTAATGATTCACCCAAAGCGAGGCTTTTTGAAAACTGCCGGCATTTGCATAAACATGGGGACTAAATTGCTTTATCTAAGAACTTCGCTGTGAGTTAAGAAGCGAGCCCTTTTATTTCACGACCCATCTAGTGTGGCGTCATTCCTTTTGAAGTTTGCAGGAGATGTCGACTGTTGAATCAATTACACCATACATTCGCCATCGTAAAATGACAATGATTAAGAGGAATAAACGACAACAGTTGTAAGCCATCAACTGGACACTAATCGAGCCTTTAGTCTCAAGCAAAAACCAACCGCTGAGGACTTTTTCCTTGTAAATATTAGCTGTAAAATAAAGATACAGTTGCGTTTTTTTTAGAACCCGAGGTTTTCAATTTTCCATAATTTCTTTAATGTTTTGGCAGTTTTTCGAAGTGACACACTCGTTGGAGAGTTGGTTTAACTAGCGAAAGCTAATCTAGTGTGAAATTAACATAAGAAGTATAAATGGATGCGTTTGATGTTAAACTGTTTTTACATGTATCTTAAACGATTCAGCTAAAATCATAATGTGAGCATGAATGTTTGTAACAGCTTACATGGAATTAATGCAAATGTTTTATATCTCTTTTGAGCAAAAATAATGATTTATGAAAAAGTAAATATGCAACAGAGAAACTAACCAAAAACAACGAGGACGATGGCAACATGTAACGTTTACAAAGTTGGTCCGGGCTAGTTGCTGCCTGTCTGATAGGCACTGATAGGTATATAACCAGTGATGTTAATGTTTAATAAGTGTAGTCTTATATCAAGACTATAGTTGCATATTCTTGAATGAAACAATTCTTACAATGCCTCAGTAATATAGCAATGAATCTCTAACCCTGATAAACGAGATAATGATCCACTTTTATTTTTGTGTTCTTATAAAAGTATGTTTGATTGTTGTTGCTGTACACAAAAAAAGATGAGTACCAACAGATTGCCATGTCATGAACTGTCTGTGAAGGACAATGAGATGAAGCAGGTGCGGGTATAGTATCAGATCCATCCTCTGCGAGATTAATATAGAACGTACATGCCTATGTATCGTTACGTAGATCTGTATGGGTAGTATAGTGTTGATGTGTAGTTGAATTTACAGCTAAAACATCATAAAACTCGCGGGCTCACAAAGTAATAGAATGGCTTAGAAGAAGGCTCACAAGATGTCTGAATGCATGTATTCATGTGTTGTACTAGCTGCATTAGCTCCCTTGGACCGTACACACATCGGCGAATCAGTGCTCGGTGGGATACAGACTGGAAGATTGGCATGGCGATACTTGAAGGAGAACATATCAAAAACAACTGTACATTTTCAGGAATTTCTAGATGAGTTAGTACTTAGTATTAATTTAAACATTTTGTGTGGACCGAATGGATCTTTACTTCTGGCTGCAACTATAATCTAGAAACTGACATCCTCAAATTTATGTTCATCCATTATTCTAAGCTAGGATGTTATTTAAAAAGATCAGCTTTGCTAAGTGTCCCTTATTTATGTTTGCGATTTTTATAGTATTGGTATGTTGAATATCTGTCTGCGCTTTTGGGTGAACCTCTGATGGGGGATGACGTAAGTTTACAAGATGTGCCTTACCGTAAGTCATTACTCGCACCGACACCATGCTGATTGCAAAGGAGGAAAGCTAACCAGATTCTCCTACTTGAACCAATGTCAGATGTTGACGAGCTCCGCATAGCACACATCGAACTTTGTCAGACAGTCAGCATTAAGGAAACTGTTGTCGTTATAAGAAATACAGTGAGTTTGAGGAATTGAAGTCGACGTTTAGCTTCTCTTAATGCTTCTTTATTGGGTAGTCCAAATATATCGGGGTTAGATTTTTAAAAGTGATTTGATAAGATGGGGAATACTGGCATTTGACCAGTATTCTGTAGCTGGAATGATAGTTCTGTTCCTAAATGGTTTATCCTCTGTGGATTCTGTGCATTCAGGACCAACCGTGCAATGAGACCTTTTCGATAACCGCAAATGTCAAATTTTAAAGGTTGTACGATAATTTCGCTTCACACACAGTCACGTTTTTATTTCTATCACTTGCCATTTTTGGACTGATCAGGTGTTAAAGTTCTGAAGTAGCGTTATACTAGGTACAGTGTTGAACTTCATGAGTCTAATTATCCGTAAACCTGTGACGTAAGATGGATAAATACATACATGTTTTCTCTTTCAAATTTCGTCACATACTTTGCTATGTTTAAATATGTTACAAGACTGTTCCAATAGCTTTAAAGGTTGAAACCACGTAAATCACCATAATTATTGCTGTTTTACTCAAACACTCACATGTTGAACAAAGAACACAGCAATGGTTTATCTATTAAGTGAAAGGGTGTTGGAACTCGGACCATGGTAATACCGTCCAATGCAGTGAACGTTACATAGACAAATGTTAAAAATATATCTGGTAAGGGATGCAGTAGTATGCAAAAGTGTAACATCATCAACCAGAGTGCACCATATGGTCTGCCACACGTAAACCATGAACTTGTTAATTCTACCATATGAACGTCACAATATGCAGGCACACAACCTCAGAATTACAACAGCGGGATACAACCACATTACATGCATCAAGGCACAACCACATTATCCTGCAACACCCTTACAACATAGAGAAATAACGCATGTTATCACACAAGATTCTTCACAGTCATGTTAAACCACGGACGTACACCTAACTTGCTTTACTTTCATTGTAACGTAACCGTCTGTTCACCATTCCTCCCTCGCACGATAAGACCTCCTCCTCTTTTAATTGCAAGACACGGCATAGGTGTACATGTTTTCCCAGAGTAGCCATATCATTATCAGCGATCCCACCCCCATGCCAGAAAATCTAATGTTTATGAAGTTTCTGTTCGTTGCTGTCCTTTCTAATCGATAACCGTTGTTTACGTAAGATACAGCTTTCTGCAGTGCAGTGGCACTGAAATCAATGCACATGACGGAGAGAATGTATAAACAGTACGACCTGATCAGCGAAATCTTATCGTCCGAGCTATATTCCTACACGATGTAGTGCTGTTATTGTTTTGTCTCGAAATTACCTCTCATCAATCTCTGTAGAAAACTTGTCATGTTTGACATGCCGAAAGAGCGTAAAATATCAACTTTTTGATTTAAAACAACATTGCACTCTATTTTCAACTAGGCAATTAATGTCTCTCGTTGCTGCGAGATGTTGCTGTGTTGCCTATACTATTCATAAGCTTATCCGTATGTGATACAGGGTAGCCTTCCAAAAGGTGGGCCATGCTAACGACAGACTTTGTTGGAACTAACCTGAATGTTTTGGAAACGCTATAGGTTACTAAAACCTTGCTTGTGCTGGCATTTCATCTTAGACGTGTGCAATTAAATAGCTTTAACTAATGAGAAAAGGAACTGTGATGCTCTTTTGAGCTTTTTATGTTTAAGTGTGGTTCACTTTTCAATGTCTCACGTCTGGGCACAACAAACATATAATGAAAAACAATAGGGTTATGTGTATCTCCTTATTCGGTGAATAGGATATGAAAATGGGTTATATATACTTATTTGCTGACATTCGTACCTTTAAAACTTTCCTTCCTTTCGTCGTGAGGAAATGTTCTTTTCTTTCAGTGACCCCACAATATGAACGTTTAATTGTTTAACGCAATACTGGGCACACGCACACGTGTCCGCACACTCGCCCGCACACACACACACACACACACACACACACACACACATTGAATCGTCGGTGCCAGGTGCTACGCTTTGTGTGTAGTTTTTAAACATGCTTCTGTGTCTGACATCGATTCCAGGTATTACACTGTGGTTCAGTTTCAATGTACCCGGAATGGGTAACGTTATTCAGTGTGATCCATCACGCGTGACAGTCGTCAACAATGTCACACATAAGGTATTAGACACATGGTAATGTCTGACAACATATGTGACAAAACATGGCATGGTCATGCACTGTGTATGTAAAATGGCGAATTGTCTCACACAAGATGTGTCTAACATGTTACGGTCAGTCACTGAGTGTCCCTCTAGATGTGTCGCACAGGTTATGGTCAAGCTTTGAGAGTGCAAAACGGGAAACTGTCAGACTCTAGATGTTTCTCTCATGTCACGGTCAGCCATTGAGCATATAAAACGAGAAACTGCCACAATCTAGATGTGTCTCTCATGTCATAGTCAGAGCATTGAGTACAAGAAACGGGACACTGTCACGAACTAGATGTGTCTCACATGTGAAGCACTGAGCATATAAAACGGGAAACTGTCACACTCTAAATGTGTCTCACATCATGTCATGGTCAAGCATTGAACATATAAAACGGGAAACTGTCACACTCTAGATGTGTCTCACATCATGTCATGGTCAAACATTGAGCATATAAAACGAGGAACTGTCACACTCTAGATGTGTCTCACATCATGTCATGGTCAAACATTGAGCATATAAAACGGGAAACTGTCACACTCTAGATGTGTCTCACATCATGTCATGGTCAAACATTGAGCATATAAAACGAGAAACTGTCACACTCTAGATGTGTCTCACATCATGTCATGGTCAAACATTGAGCATATAAAACCGGAAACTGTCACACTCTAGATGTGTCTCACATCATGTCATGGTCAAGCATTGAGCATATAAAACGGGAAACTGTCACACTCTAGATGTGTCTCACATCATGTCATGGTCAAACATTGAGCATATAAAACGAGGAACTGTCACACTCTAGATGTGTCTCACATCATGTCATGGTCAAACATTGAACATATAAAACGAGGAACTGTCATGACATAGATGTGTCTAACATCTTACGGCGAAGCTTTGAGTTTGTACAACGGGAAACTTCCACACGATAGTTGTATCCTGGATGTTTTATGTAATTGTGTAATTCTCTGTTTTGAATAATCCACAAATGTATCACGTCGCAATGTAATGAATTTAGTGTATATCTAACGTAACACCACCGTGTATTATGTTTGTCTAACGCGACACTGTGTAATGTAAAACTGTACGAAGTGTATCTAACGTAACACTGCCCTCAGAGTCAGGCGAGCTATTCTCGAAACGTTCGTAGCCCTACGAACGTCTTGAGCCCAGTCTTAACACATTGGCTACGATCAAAGTTAAGAATTCTTAGGGCTACGAACGTTACGAGAATAAGGGCTACGTTCGTAGCCCTAAAAATTCTTAACTTTGATCGTAGCCAGTGTGTTAAGAATGGGCTTAAGAGGTTTGTAGGGCTACGAACGTTTCGAGAACAGCTAGTCAGGCACCTAATCGCCAACACACAAAGTCAGTCGCTCAGCCTGTTCAGCCACCGCGACTTTGTGTGCTGGCGATTACAATTAGGTGCCTGACTCTGAGGGTGCGGGTTCGAGTCCAGGATGGAATTCAACCAAACAAACGGTACTAGAACCTGTACCTTACTAAGAAGGTGTAATACCAGCTATGACATATGTTATAAGGTAACACTGCAATGCATTATGTTTGTCTAACGTGACGCTAAAATATGTCGACTGTCTGAAGTGGCACTGTCACACATTAAATTACACAGCCAAAACTTGCGGAAATCTAAAGAGAACGTCTAAGGCACAAAGTGTTTAACGTGACATTGGCACCAATACATATACCTACCGTTACACTGAACCATGTTACGTATGGTAAACAAGACACTGTCTGACTTCTTTCACAAATAAGGACTGACTTCTTTGTTATCCATGCACTTTGTCAAGTGTGCAAATCAGGACTACCCACCATTTACGTGCACGTGTCACTCTCCTCATGTTCAACGAGCATGTATCCTAGACGAGGAACTTCCACGCATTAGGGGTCAGCGTATTTGCGAATGGGGTATAAAAAAGCAACTTTGGGTTTCTTGCTTTAAAACCTTCATTACCTACAGATCGGGGAAAACATCGTATCGTATTATAATACCTAGAATTGTTGTCGGGCAATCGACTAATAGCCAGTCTTTATTCGGCGCATTTCGTGAGTCACTGCATAATAAAATATTAGCAATATTTCAAGCTTGTACAATTAATACATATGAAAATCATGTGAATTAATAATTACATAAACCTTACTGACAAAGTACCTTACAAGAAACAATTGCAAAGATTACACAGAAGTGAGTCCAGCACAACTGAGAAATAAGCGTAGAGACAGTTGAGGTAACGCTTCAGTAAGACACGTAGTACATGTGTCATCAATTACTAAAATAATCTTCTGTTTGTGGAGGTCGTAAATGATAGGCGATACTTCCCAACAGAACACAACTTAAACGAGTAATAAGAACACACAAATAATATACACGTGAGTGTGCTAGTTGAATCATATGACCACATCTTTATATCTAGACTACCATGAGATACTCAAGATCATATGTCGAACAGCATATTATTGAAAGTGTTCAACGCATACATAATTAGAGCTTAACAATACTGAAAACGTAGTAATATTTGAGCAACAGAATGAAACAACAAGGTTCGTGTGCGCTCCCAAGTGTTGCGTGTTCAGTATAGGTATCTCATGTTATACATTTTAATTAAACAGACAGTAATTATTTAGAAATACATTCACTGGTATACACTTTCATAGCAAACACGCAATATAATATACAAGGCGTGCACAAGAATTTCCTTTCCTCCAGGAGGCCGATTATATGTAATTGCGATTTACTGAAATTATATTGTATCTTCCGCTACTAGATGACCCTGTAAACCATTTGGATGTGCACAAAAAATTTAGACATGTGCTACATGGTCTGACCTAACTATGATACAAATATTCCCTGGTGTACTTAATCAACGCTGCATAGTTAAAATGACAGTATATCGTATAAACTAGCCCTATTGGATCTTTTCATGAGTGAAATACCCCGAATTAAGGCCTTTATATTTACTATCGTTTCTCTCAGGGTTCGTGATATGGACGCACGTTCAACTGACTGATCCTTAAACAATACTTACAAATCTTGAATCTTGAGATTATTTCAAAGCTTCAAAGACTTGAGAATGCAGAAGTGACTAAAATTTCTAACAGTTTTCTCTGCGAGTGTGTTCTCATAGAGTAATCTTCACTTTTCTCTCTGGATATATAGTCTTAATTAGTGCATAACGCTTATCAAGTAAACTTAGCAATCAAGACGAGCGCATATCTCACCGACGGATTATATACTTGGAAGGGACCGTACATGTAATCTTAAAGTTTAACACACAATGCTAATTATCTTACAGCTTGGAAAATGAAGATCATCTCTAACTGAGACAGTGTTTAAGATTCTCATTTTGAGTAAAATATACAAACTGGGTTGTTTAGTTCTATTTTATAAACCCAAAAATATTTGTGAAAGACTTTGGAAAATATGCCGCATTTTAGAACTATGATATTATCATCCATTGTAACATGACATATCTATGCATCGGGAATTAACATTGCAGTGTATCCACGTATCGGATACTAAAAGGTTGTATCCGGGTATTGGATACTAAAACCTGACGTATCTATGCATAGGGAATTAACATTGCAGTGTATCCACGTTAAAACGCGGTATATATTTCGACCCACGTATCGGGAATCAAAACGCCATGGGTTAGACAAAGTTACAGGCAATAACGTACTGCATGAATTTCAATTATTGATTCAACAAATTATCACTAAATATCCATCATTATTAAAACAAAAGTCCTTATTTGACGTGAATTTCAACTCAGACGGACGGTCACATAGCAGTACAGTTGGAGATCTATCTCACGCGATCTGCTGTGGTGTGTTTCATGCGTTCCAAAGACTCCACCGATGTAAATAGCAGATAAGATATGATTTAACTAGTTAATACATCACATTCAAGAGCTTTTAATGTTGTTTTGCGAGAATGAGAAATATGTAATTGTTTCTTCCTTGCATCACACACAGGGCTGAAGAAAACACTTTCATCCCGTCTCCGTTATCGTTTCCTTCAGAGACTGTTGACTTTGTTTCTGCTTTACACAATAAAGTGCCCACAAACAACAAACATCGTGTCGGTTTGGGTGCAGTGTTGCCATTAAGAAAGTATTTGGAAATGTTGGCTAGATCTCTTGTCATTACGTCTGGATGAAGAAGAAAAAAATGAAAGATGCGAAAGCCACATTAGAAACTCGTTAAGGACCTAAGACTGGATTGTATATAATCGCAAGTTAAAATTGGTTAGTGTATGTATGAAAACACCATCTCATGTTAGATGGCATGTTTGTAAAAAGCCAAAAACATCAGTAAAGAAATCAGGTGTAAATATATTAGATATACACCGTCAGGAACATATCAGCTATCATTAGCTCTGGAGAGGGGAGAAATCACCATACATCAAGTCGATGAAGTTTTACTTTTGGAACGATCCTCACATCAGTGGCACCTGGTGAAATGATAAGATATTTAATGATTGCTAAATTCATGATACAGGGAAGCTCAGTATCATATTCCTAGACTTTGGTTTCAGTATGTGCCTATCAATGACCACCCTTCCACATATTGTGAGTGAAGTGGTGAAGGTGGTCAGACTGGACTTAGAACTGTGTAGTATATTGTCAAGCACCCATTATGTTTGAATAAACGTAATTTAGTCTCATTAATCCGACATATTAATCTAGTACATATTACTAATCCCCAGTACCTAAAATGGTCTACCCGGTACACAGGCAGGCAGGATCTTACTTACTGATTTGTACCACGTGGTCTTTCTTTAATCAGACCCTACCTCACTGATTGTGGTTTACGAGATATACGACATGTTCAGCAGGAATGTTTACGTTGTTCTGTCCACGGGAAGTCGAAATATACTTCATTTTGCATATGTTCTAATGAAAAGGTTTAAGTTTATTCTGTGCAAGTGCAAAATGTGACAAACAAACAAATAAATAACTCATTTTTTCATGTAACACGTTTTGGTGGGATACTTAAAATACCCTTGTTTCTCATGACTGTTTTTAAAAGCCATTTTCTGTTAAAATCATCATTATATTGATTATTATCCCTGGCCTATTCCGTCATGAAATACTAGTGATACAGGGCGTGCACTAGTCCCATATATACATTTACCACAACATGTCCTTTCCACTCTTAATCTATATACAGACGGAAAGTGTCCGTCGTACATTTCACAGTCACTGTTTGCATTGAATGCAGAACACTCTGAGTAAAAACACTCTCGACCAATACTAGATACAAGATTATCGTCATCAATACTCATAAATAATGAAGAAATTCATCTATTATATAGCATTTTTAATGAATCGTTGACAAACAGGTGCGCTACCTTGTAAACGTGTCCTTTCCCACCACTTGCATCCGTCACAAACACATGCATAGGCAAGCCAACTGTCTGAACAAATGACTCGGGTCAAATTAAGGAATTGCATCACATAAGTTTGGTCTCAGTCTTGAAACTCCACCCACGTGTCTATCATAAAACTTGTTAAAAGCTTTGTGAAGGCTCCGAATGGCGTAACCTTATCAAACTGCCATGGAACAAGGGTTTGATGTGATGCTCTTCCCAGAAGGAGCATTCTCGAATGTACCTCAAAACATGCGTTTGTAAGTTATCTAAAATTCACTCCATATAACAGGATACTCTCTGATGTAACTACATGGTACAACGCCTCTTGGTGAATCCAGACATGTGAACGGAAGTGTCAATAAAATTGGTGTACCTATCTTTGTTTGTCTATCACTCAATATTAAACAGAACATAGTGTCATATATTATCTTGTACTTCAACAGGACGGTTGGCTAGTAGTACGTCTGTCAGTGAAAGCAAATGTAGGGATGGTTTATTAGACCCATTTAGTTCAAAACATTGTTGAAATTGGACGATCATTAGTGGAAAAATATTTATTTTGTGCACACAACGTAGTGAATTAAGATGGTTTTAAATTAGAATATTTCGTATCAAATTTATGCTTTAATCAAACCAAATTTCAAACGTTTACAACAAGAAGTATATAGACATTACCAAACAACACAATTTCCAGCATCCTCAAACTAGAAACAAGCAAACTTTCGTTCATTTTAGTCGTCTCTACATAAGCTTTTCAGCAACTCAGTGTAATGTTTTAATATGATATTTTAATGAAAACACAAGGGTGTGTACATGTATACGCACATGTATGTGTTGTTGTTTTGAAATGATTAGAAATATAACCAATAAGTGTAAAGATAACAAATATGTATATATGGGTGGCATGGCGTTCATTGTTCTTCAGCTCATGGAACAGATACAAATACACTGTAGTGAAATAGCTGCTGTCAATGTATATTCATTCCTATTGGAAAGGCAAATCCAACACCAATTAATACAAAGTTAGCACAGGTTGAATAAACCCAATGATCAAATCCAGTCGAGGAAAACCAAGTTCGATACTTCTTAATTGTAATGAGTGTGCCAGTGCCAGTGAAGTATTTAGAACAATCGACATGAGTTGGTGAATGAAAGCGAGAAAACATTCCCGGTCTGTTGAAATGGCTGAATTGATCAGCATCAATGGAAATTGTTGACATATTTCCTGAAAGAGTGACCCCGCTTCTGATCCCCAGAACCAACTGACTTGTGGGCAGAGTGACGATTAATTGGCGCCAGATAGATGGTACTTGATTAGCGTGGACAGCTGAGAGCTCGGACAGCGGTCATCGAGAACGCGGGGGTTCTCTGACGTCATCCAGGCATCATAGCCGAAAGGCCCTTCTCTTCCCGCGACATGCTTTATACATATGTCAGAAGACGTTAATTGCTCATGTAGATTGCGGCCTGTCACTCAACATGTGACTACACATGCACATTCCACTATAACAACGCCCTGCTCGTGCCTCGCGTGTCTGTCAGCAGTGGCCGCTGATGTTCACTAATTAACATTGAGTCTTAATCATACATCATTTTCATAAACTCCGGGGAACCGGGGATGTTGTTCTCATATGCCTTTTATCATTTGAAACTTCCTTGTTTAATGCATTAACTCTGATGTGAGTAAAATATTAAAAACCACAAATGTGTAGGATTATGTAGAGGACTTTTGAACCATTTTTTACACTATGAGGGATTGTATCATTACAGGTATTATCCCAGTAACAAATTATTGTCAGTGGATGAGCACAGGTGACAACGTTGTTGTAAAAAAATACCAAAAAAGAACACCAAAAAGCGCCAATGCATTTTATTATAATTTTGATTTTTTTAAACAGTAACTTTATTTGTCTTTGAATGACATAGCTGAATATTATATATCCTTCGATATATTTCCATATATTTTCTGCTCTGGCTGAAAGCTGTACATTTCACATATTACTAATGTGCCAGACATTAGGAACACATGTGTTCACAAATTTGTGATATCTTCTTTGTTAGCTTGACTTCTTTTGTACTGGGACCCTGACCACAGCTTCCACTGAAGGAAATACAGTCCCACTGACTGAGAACATGTGCAGACTGATGCACAACCCCTAGTTTGGCATTATATCACAACAGAATGATGTATTCAAGATAGCAGAACATCTCTGAGTAAGTAAAGAAATTCCAAATTTGGCAGCACAGCCACCAGTGTCTTCAGGTTGGAAATAGAATCATAAATCTTGGTGTTATGTCTGAACAGCATTATGTTCTGACAGTAAGTATGGACAGTAACTTACTGTAGTAATTTAGGTATTCATTAAGTCAGATAGCATTCAGAGAGTAGTGTCTGTTATATGACTATTGTCAGTCAGGTGTTAGCCCTTGAACTCTATTGTGAGGTACATACTGTCAGTTTGACAAAATAGGTGGCAAAACATTTTAATCAGTAAGGCATCACAGACTAATTATTGACTAGAATGAGTCAACTATTCCTTCCTGTCTTGGAAGAAAACCAACCCATTAGTTGTCTATATATGAATATAGCTTTACAATATCCCTTTAACTGTTGATTTGTATGTACCAGAAACTGAAAGGTGAATGATAATATTGTTCAGACAAAATACTTGTCTCTCAGACACCATGGAAATAGTTTTGCAGAAAAAAACTCCTCCTTCAGCCATCTGAAGACATGAAATGCTTGCTAACATTGATGTATAATACATCCCCACAACAGAGCACTAACAGTCAGTGTAGTGTGTATACTGAACAGCTGTCACCTACTTACAGCTAGGCACCTACCACGATCACCACCTCCACACACACTGTTTATACAGCTTGTTTGACCTCCAGTAATTCATTATAGTGAAACTACAACTTGCTAAATTGTCTGAAAACCCATTAATGAATAACAAAAAATATGTTTACAGACATAATGATAATCAAATCACAATAATAATTATCATGACTTGATTTTTATTGCCATGAAAGCCAATAATTTGTTCTTCATTAATTTCTTGTTTAGATGCCAAAGAATCAGCTTTAGAAGAAATATATTCTTTTTCATATATTATGCATTTCTTGTTTAGCAAGCATATCAAAGCAGTGTTTTAAACTAATATAAAAAAACCCCATATAGATATCTATCGACATATGCTGGCAAATAAAGTGCTCATTGACTGAACCAAAAGAGAGCCCACCACATATTTTCTGTAACTGGAAATTTGATTATGTATATTTCACCATCCCTCAGCAGTTTGTATAAAGTGATTTGGACCCTACCATAGTTGAACTGTTGTAAATTTGCACCAAAATGCAAATCTATTGATTTTCATAGACGGTGGTGTTAGATATGAACATTTTTTTGTTAAACGTTTAAATATTGGTATATTTACAAAACTTCAACCACATAAAACACATCTGAGCATGGATTTAGCATGATTAGAGTCAACATTTTGACATTACATCACTTACTTATTACAACATGTAATAGCAACATGATAAACTCAGCCATCAGGTATAGTCTCTTTTATAATTAAAACAATATTTTACAACAAAATTGGGCCTAATGATCCCATTTCACAAATATCACTTTACTTAGTTATGCTGAAACTTAGGCAACATTGAGGGTAGAGCGAGTCTAAAGCAATGTATTATTGCCTGTGTTGGATGATCATGTTCAACACTGATATCTGCTCCTACTACTGTTGTCTCAGACTGAACTATATTATGTGAAACACAAATATTCCAGGACCAGCATATTCTTTCATATCCCTAAAGTTAATCAGTCATGGAAGTACTCTTTTCTTCTTTCAGAGACTATACACCAAGACAGATATTGGTGTATGGTCTGTGATTTCCTAGTTCACCTATTTACTCTGCTCCTTTTACACCTGCCATAACAACAAGATTAATATCTTGGTTATAGATTTAAAACAAATCTGGTATAGTATGTAACCTACAGGTTCCAGTTGTTGGTATTCTGGATAAGTTCAACTGCAATCTTCTTTGAGGTACACTGTGAACCTAATACAGCAGGTTGTCATCTTTAGAGACTTGGAATGTTATCTTGCATCGATGGGCCAAATTGTTGCTCTTATTATCTATCACTTGTCTGGTCAAGAATCAACTGTGCTATAAGTAACAACCCAGAAGTGTGGTACGATAGGTACACACCATGCTACACCAAAAGATTACATATGGCACCAGTGGACGAAGGTACACCCATAGATAATGTATGGTACCAATGAACCAAGGTGCAGTCCATGAATAAGGTATGGTACCCACAGACCACGGTACAGCCCATGAATAAGGTATGGCACCTTCAGACCAAGGTATAGCCCACGAATAAGGTATGGCACCAGCAGACCAAGGTACAGTCCATGAATAAGGTATGGCACCAGCAGACCAAGGTATAGCCCATGAATAAGGTATGGTACCAGCAGACCAAGGTACAGTCCATGAATAAGGTATGGCACCAGCAGACCAAGGTATAGCCCACGAATAAGGTATGGTACCAGCTGACCAAGGTACAGTCCATGAATAAGGTATGGCACCAGCAGACCAAGGTATAGCCCACGAAAAAAGGTATGGCACCAGCAGACCAAGGTACAGTCCATGAATAAGGTATGGTACCAGCTGACCAAGGTACAGCCCATGAATAAGGTATGGTACCAGCAGACCAAGGTACAGTCCATGAATAAGGTATGGTACCAGCTGACCAAGGTATAGCCCATGAATAAGGTATGGTACCAGCTGACCAAGGTACAGTCCATGAATAAGGTATGGTACCAGCAGACCAAGGTATAGCCCACGAAAAAAGGTATGGTACCAGCAGACCAAGGTACAGTCCATGAATAAGGTATGGTACCAGCTGACCAAGGTACAGTCCATGAATAAGGTATGGTACCAGCTGACCAAGGTACAGTCCATGAATAAGGTATGGTACTAGCAGA
Organism: Haliotis asinina; assembly: GCF_037392515.1. Lineage (NCBI taxonomy): Eukaryota > Metazoa > Mollusca > Gastropoda > Lepetellida > Haliotidae > Haliotis > Haliotis asinina. The sequence goes on from NC_090282.1 coordinate 10,058,583, forward strand.
CCAAGGTACAGTCCATGAATAAGGTATGGTACCAGCTGACCAAGGTATAGCCCATGAATAAGGTATGGTACCAGCAGACCAAGGTACAGTCCATGAATAAGGTATGGTACCAGCTGACCACGGTACAGCCCATGAATAAGGTATGGCACCAGCTGACCAAGGTACAGTCCCTGAATAAGGTATGGTACCAGCTGACCAAGGTACAGTCCATGAATAAGGTATGGTACCAGCTGACCAAGGTACAGCCCATGAATAAGGTATGGTACCAGCAGACCAAGGTACAGTCCATGAATAAGGTATGGTACCAGCAGACCAAGGTATAGCCCATGAATAAGGTATGGCACCAGCAGACCAAGGTACAGTCCATGAATAAGGTATGGTACCCACAGACCACGGTACAGCCCATGAATAAGGTATGGCACCAATGAACCAAGGTACAGTCCATGAATAAGGTATGGCACCAGCAGACCAAGGTATAGCCCACGAATAAGGTATGGCACCAGCAGACCAAGGTACAGTCCATGAATAAGGTATGGTACCCACAGACCATGGTATAGCCCACGAATAAGGTATGGCACCAGCAGACCAAGGTACAGTCCATGAATAAGGTATGGTACCCACAGACCACGGTATAGCCCACGAATAAGGTATGGCACCAGCAGACCAAGGTACAGTCCATGAATAGGGTATGGCACCAGCAGAAAGAGGTACAACCCATACATAAGGTATGGTATGAAAAGATCAAGGTACAGCCCATGAATAAGGTATGGTACCAGTAAGTGAAATACTTAAGAATGAAGGTTTTTATGATATGGTACCAATAAGTAGGTCAAGATAAACCTTTTAAACAAAGCATGGTACCAGGAGACCAAAGTATATTCCTCCCTTTTCAAGAGTAACAGGGAAACATACATCAGGATAAGGACACTCATACTGGTATCCCTAAAATACAGGTTTTCTGGAGCATATATGTCCGAGGCAAAAATAGTTTTAAATGGTAAATCTATTGCCATATTTTCTGCTTCTTGTGAATTTTTAAGGTAGTAATATTATCCTGTTGCTGCAGGTCAAGTCTTTGTTGTAACAAGCAAGGAAGAACGAGCAGTGTCTAGAGGACAGTGCAGTCACATTTTAGATACAAGTTTACATGATATTATCCAGTACAGAAATCCATACGGAAAATAGCACACCAATAACAAGCATACCTGTAAAGCAAGTCACGAAAATTGTCTGGCCCAGCCAAGTACATTTGTCAGATAAAAATATCATAAGATATAAAATGCTAATGCGCCATGAAAGCCTTCAATTCTACGCCAAAACTGCTACTAAAGAGCTACAGATGAGTTCGTGTACAAACATCTTGTGGTTCAAAGATCATTCTCGAAGAATTTAATTTAAGAGACAGAGCTGATTCCTTTGTAAATGTAGTCTTGGCAGGACTATGCCCAAATCCTAGTTTGGCTGGATCAAGGCAGTTAAATCAATATGGGTGCTAGATCCAGCAAATTCTACCTAAACATCTTTCATTATGCTAATGACCAATGTGGTTAATGGGTTCCATTCTTCATAAGGGTGTAATGTGTAAATCCCATGTCTGGTGCCACCTACCATGATGTAGGTGCAGTACTGTCACCAAGTGGTATGACACCTTACACACTGACTTGTAGTTTTGTATCTTACACACTGACTTGTGGTTTTGTACCTTACACACTGACTTGTAGTTTTGTATCTTACACACTGACTTGTGGTTTTGTACCTTACACACTGACTTGTAGTTTTGTATCTTACACACTGACTTGTGGTTTTGTACCTTACACACTGACTTGTAGTTTTGTATCTTACACACTGACTTGTTGTTTTGTATCTTACACACTGACTTGTAGTTTTGTATCTTACACACTGACTTGTAGTTTTGTACCTTACACACTGACTTGTAGTTTTGTATCTTACACACTGACTTGTATTATTGTACCTTACACACTGACTTGTAGTTTTGTATCTTACACACTGACTTGTATTATTGTACCTTACACACTGACTTGTAGTTTTGTACCCTACACACTGACTTGTACTTTTGTACCTTACACACTGACTTGTAGTTTTGTACCTTACACACTGACTTGTAGTTTTGTATCTTACACACTGACTCGTAGTTTTGTATCTTACACACTGACTTGTAGTTTTGTATCTTACACACTGACTTGTAGTTTTGTACCTTACACACTGACTTGTAGTTTTGTATCTTACACACTGACTTGTAGTTTCGTAACTCAAACGCTGACATTTAGTTTTGTATCTTACACACTGACTTGTAGTTTCATAACTTAAACGCTGACATTTAGTTTTGTACCTTACACACTCACTTGTAGTTTTGTACCTTACACACTGACTTGTAGTTTTGTAACTTAAACGCTGACATTTAGTTTTGTATCTTACACACTGACTTGTAGTTTCATAACTTAAACGCTGACATTTAGTTTTGTACCTTACACACTCACTTGTAGTTTTGTACCTTACACACTGACTTGTAGTTTTGTAACTTAAACGCTGACATTTAGTTTTGTATCTTACACACTGACTTGTGGTTTTGTACCTTACACACTGACTTGTACTTTTGTATCTTACACACTGACTTGTAGTTTTGTACCTTACACACTGACTTGTAGTTTTGTATCCATCACACTGATTTGTAGCTTTGTACCTTACACACTGACTTGTAGTTTTGTATCTTACACACTGACATGTAGTTTTGTACCTTACACACTGACTTGTAGTTTTGTACCTTACACACTGACTTGTAGTTTTGTACCTTACACACTGACTTGTAGGTTTGTACCTCACTGACTTGTAGTTTTGTATCCATCACACTGATTTGTAGTTTTGTACCTTACACACTGACTCGTAGTTTTGTATCTTACACACTGACATTGTTGTACCCTACACACTGACATGTAGTTTTCTAAATATCCATTTGTAGACTTCATGACTAGACATTACCTGACAATGTTGTCAACAACATTCTCTAATTTCTGCATAGCTTGAACTCAGTATCAATTAACTGTTTAATACACACATCACATAACATTTGTACCTCATGGGATAACATTTGTACACCATGGGATAACATTTGTACACCATGGGATAACATTTGTACCTCATGGGATAACATTTGTTTACTATGGGATAACATTTGTACACCATGGGATAACATTTGTACACCATGGGATGACATTTGCACCCTGTGGGATAACATTTGTACCCTGTGGGATAACATTTGTAACCTGTGGGAGTACATTTGTACCCTGTGGGAGTACATTTGTACACCATTGAATAACATTTGTGCTGATAAGTGCTGTAAGGCTAAACATTTCACTTATGCCCTAAGATCAACAAAACTGAATAAATTTAACTTTATTTGTTTTGCTCCAACTCCATATGTTCATATTTATCAAACTATTATTATAAGATTAGATACACCAAGGAACATATTGTCATAAAAATTGTGATCACTGTTTTTGTTGATTTGACGTTTTGCTCCACCATGTCCCCAGCATCAGATCAGATTCTATGTAATACCCAAAAGGAGTGACACAACACAATAATTCTTTCACATGTCTAAAGTAACGCTGTCATTTTTTGCCATTCTTTTCAGAAGTATATTTTGTAATGTCCATTATGATGATGTAGAAAGAAGCACAAACAAGTCCACTAAAGCACTACATTGCTGAATAGGAAATCTGGAACTCATACCATTAGGGGCCCGACATCTGATAGGTTTAATCTTGTTTATGGTACTCTGGAAATTAATTGTCATTAGTAAAGAAATGTTGGACAATATACGATCCCCACTACATCATTATTCACGGGATAACCACTACATTTAGTCTAATCTTCATCTATCACATGCTTGATGTCACATGTTCACTTCATCCTCTCAAAGGTCATCACTGATACAAAATGCAAGTCAAATAATTCAGAGGCAAAAAAATAATCAACTGATAAATTTCTTCTTTTTTTTAAATTCACTATGGCAACCAGACAGTGTCTTTAAAAAGTAGCTTGAAGAATGAGAGCTTTCAACCTGAAATTGTAGTGTTTACTGGATGCCAACCCAAGAGGTAGATTAGTGGAGGACAACTTTATGTGCTTAAACACATTGTCTCTTGATTGTCATTAGTAAATCTGATTCAGTATAATACTTTTTCTTGTTTCATTTTTACCAGCTCAGGGATAACATTTCACAGTATGTGTTTTCAACTTTTTATATACACAACATCTTAAGAAGTAAGCATTGATTAATTTATCAAGTTGTGGAATAAGAGCTTGTTTCATGATTGTTGTATATGAATTTCAGCTAAATAACGTGAGGAAAATTGTTGGGTTCAAATCACTTATGCAAGCGCATTACTGAAGAATCTGACTTGACACGATTTGACTGTAAAAGCTTCTGACCATACACCTTTAATGTATCTAAAAATATTTTTATCATCTTCCACATTTTATAAATATGTGTGTGTCTTTTTAAATGGTTTTAATACTGAACAACATACCAGAAGTTAGAAATACAAAGACCTTTGACAATTAGTTTTTTTCAAATCATTTTTACAAATGAAAATGAAATGACAAAGCAGTACTTATCTGGAAGTTGAATCTTATTTCAATTACCTGTGTTCAACACACACCACATTTTAGGTTGAACATTAACTGACTACTAAAGAATAATAGGCCTTCAGATACAACCAAAGGGGCTAAAGAAGTGTACAGACCAGCAAATACTTGGCAGTAATTGGATGCAGGTTTTCAGTTGCCCATTCACAAGTAGCTTGTCACTGTATAGAAAAACAGACAAACAGAACACATGAACAGTTGTAAGAAAACTTAAGCTGATACTGATGAGCTTTTAGAATGAAACCTACTGCAGTAGCAACTGTTTCTTGTGATAAGACAAGTATGACAGAGAAGACAGTCGTGTGGGTGTCCTGAGGTAACCTTTCTTGTCAGAATAAATTGATTTGTCAGAATAATATTATTTGTTGTCAGAACTAAATCATACTTTGACAGAATAGTATCAATTGTCATCACAAAAAGTATTATAATTTCAGAATAGCATAAACAGTTGTCAGAACAATATCATTAGCTGTCATAAAATATTATTTCAGAATAGTATAATCAACTGTTTTGGAAACAGTCATTTGTTGTTAGAATAATACCATTTATTGTCAAGCTAGAACTTGTTTTCAAAGGAGCACCATTTGTGGCCATCATTTGCTTTCATAACAGTATGAACTGCTGTTGGAATAGATTCGTCTGATCTTAGTATAGTCAGAATAGAATCAGTTGTCAGAATAGTATTGTATGTGGTCATACTTGTGTCATCTGTTTCCAGGGCAGTATTATCTATTGTCAGTGACTGCATAGAACACAACAATGATAGAAGAAAGAAAACAAACAAAAATAGGAGTTTCAGTATTTTCAAATGTTTTTGTTTTTATTTAAATACTGGCAAATAATATAAATTGGGTCAAATTTCAATAATGAAAAAAAAGAAATGTACATACATGATTCAAATCTGTGAGCTGAATAGACAAGCATTGACATGAAGATGACAGACAGCTGAGAAAGAGGTGAAATGTACAAGACATGGCTATGGTACAATATACAAGTTGACAGAGGACATAGGCAAGAAAGTCTAACTGACATAAAATTGACAATTCAGAAAATAAAAATGAAATACACAAAGAAAAACAAAACCTCAACATTGTCGTAACTGTGAAATATATATTAATAAAAAGGGAGAGTTAAGGTTAGATTTGAAGATAAAACATTCTGCAAAATAATAGATTAAATTATGTCCAAGTTTGATCTAAAGTAAGCTGACAGCTAATGAGCAGAGAGAGACACAGACTTTACAATACTTTCAGACAGATATTGAGATAGTCATCCACTTGAATCCAATGGGGAGATGAAGGTAGCTGGAGAATAAAAGTTAAACAGACTGAAATGAAACAACATCACAATGGTTTGATAGTTCATCATAAAGTTAAGTGACAGTATGAAATAAAGCTCTGTAACATTTCAGTTCAGTACGAAGCTGTTCCAACAGCTCTCATTATCTTTGGTTTGCACATGTCCCCTGAGTTGCAGATTTCAAAATCATATGTTATGGTATTAACAGTACCAAAAACATAACAATATCATTGGTTTCTCAGGTCCTACTTACCAGGAAAACACCTCTAAGAAGAAATTATTCTTTCACTTTTACCTCAAAACACAAATATAACTACATTTTCATCAAATTCCTAAAATAACGTTACCTACATGTAGGGGCTGTTGTTGTTTCTCATCAAAAGCTTGCTATAAAAATCACAAGGTCACCCTGCTCATCTTGTTTCATGTCAGCAGGATAAAAAGTAATTAGCTACAGTGTTGGAATAATTCTGACAAGGGAAGTTGGTGCTTCCATTTTTTGACATAATAATATTGCCTATTTTGTGTACCAACAAAACCAGCATCATGATGAGAAACTTTTTTACGTTTTTTTCTCTTGGAGCATTTTTTATAGTTAAGCCTGATATGTTGATATTTTATGGCAGTCGGTATTGTGAGATATACTGGACCCCTAGATATATTTCTAACCTGCTCCAGAATGATATTTTATAACTGAGATTAATAGGAACTCCATAACAACTTAGTGCATATAGCTTGAAACAATTGCGACAATTTTGCAAAAACAACGACAGTGATTGAATCTGACAAATGGTTTAATCTTTTCTAACTGATGAAGTGTTAAGTTTGGCAGTGTTATAATTTACATTGATGATGACAAGTGGCCATATAATGTTTTCATGTGAGAAGTATTAAAAATATCAACAACATAGACAATAGGGCTGGTAATCAGCTATGTATAATAACTTCAGGACTGTACTATCTTCCACAAAACTACATACAACTATCATGACACATAAATATCTGCCCATATAAAACCAAGAGAAAACATACACCAAATCCAATCTCATGTCCATATCGAGTATTTTCATGTATGGTACTGACTGCTGTTTGCAGTACAAAACTTCAATTCTTAAAGCCTTTGAGTATCACATCTTGCTTCCATCTTAACTTTGGGTATGTCACGGGTGAATGGGGTGATTTTGAAGCACTTATGACAGCTGGCAAACTCAAAAGCCTAATTCTTCATAGAAATATGGCTCAAATATATTTGTTAGAATGGTAGTCAGGTGTAAATAAATAATCTCCGTACATTTCTTCTTATCAAATATCATAAGCTGATAGAAAGAAAATAAACATCTGATAAAATATCTATCAATAAATTGAAAAATTGAAATAAATTTGGGGATTATGTTAGGGAATGGGTGCATGTCAATGTCTATGTACAGGGATGGGTGATGGATTAGGAAAATCTAATTGTTAATCTTGGTGAATAAAGAAACAATTCCCCAGTGGCATACATTCACAGTGAATGTCTTTAATGTTCACATTTAATGTTGACATAAAACATCAGATTGTCTTGTGTTAATTTATGTGATTTATTGTGAAGGAAATATCTTATTGCACTTTTTGAGCATCTGCCATAGATGACCAATGCTTAGCATTCATTCAGAGTGATTGTCGAACAATGAGTCATTGAAACTTTGTAAATATACAAATTCATATACATAATTCTAATCAAGTCCCTAGAACTCTGAATGCAACATACATGAAGACTGAATGTTATGCATAAACCAAGGACATCAATGGACCATCAAACATCCATACCACAAGAACAGGTATCCAGTAACAAAATACTACAAGTCTGACTGATAATTCAAGACAAGACACCTTGATGACTATCTCAAAAAGCATGTGTGCGCTACTCACAAGTACGACTGCATCATCTGAACAGACAATACATTGCTGGATGACATGCTGTAATCCTACAATGTACATATATACACAGTGTAACATGCAAACATTCTAACTATTATGGACATAAGTTTTGAGGAAATCTGTAAACTGTCGGTTCTGAAATTATCAGACAGACTTTAGTCAAGTAGCCATGACAACTATGTAGAACTCATCATTCATATGTGCAGCATGGAGACATCAGTATTGTGCTTCTTGGATTCCATGCATCAGGCCATACAAACTGGATTACCTGTTGGATTTAACAAGATAATATTCATATACATACCATAAATACTGTGACAATAATAGTGTTTGAGTCAAAATACATAATTTGTACACATTCAGGATGTTGCTATAGTCATCCAAAACAACAAATGTAACATTGTATGCTCAATTGTTATAGTACTGTCAATAACGTTACCTTGAAGGTACATGTTCACTGTTTGTTTAAAGCCTTGAGTGGTTAAAGCTGTCCCTGGAATATCCAGGAATAAGCCTTTCTTGAGGTTTCTGACAAATTAATATACTGGGCCCTGGGCCTATTGAAGAAGAATGGTTAGTTTACTCACAACAGACACAAGAAGTGGAGGTGTGTATTGACTAAAACCTGCCTGAACATTAAAAATGAAAAGTCATTTCCAACTTATCTGGTATTTGTGTGCATTCAAAGAGGATATATAAGGACAGGCTGCCAGAAGAACAGTGGTAATCCTAAGTGTCTGAAAGTCTACCACATGAATTTTCGCTAGGCCTCAGGGAAGTCTACTGTGGGAAGAGTCAGAAGATTTCATGCAGCATAGAACCAATTGTGTTGTCATCCCTGAGAAGTAGTTTAAGAGCATAGAAAGAGGCACAAATATTAACATCAACATTTACAAATAACAACAAAATCTTGTGTCAAAAGAAAACAAGAAACAGACTGCAGCTTGCACATTAAGCTCCAATGGTCCATGTAATTGAGGTATCGAGTTCTGTACCTGCACCAGACACAATCTACAACAAGAGCCTTCCACAGCTTGCAACAATGGTCTATTTTGGGGCCAACCTGGTGCAATAACTGTAAATCTTGTGACAACGAACTATGTGTTATCTGAAGTTGGTGATGTTTATCCATGTTTAGGATTCAACAGTTTCAACCGTCAGCCCCAAACATGGATATGCATTGTGATTTCTAGACTACAATTGTTCTTGTGAAGGACTCTTACATCCAAGCTTACCATTTACCCTGAATGAGGCTGATGGCAAGCATACCAGTTAGGGTCTCCATCATCAAATTAAATATATCATGACTAAATGGCAATCAGGTATGACGAAACAGATATTCTTGCCCAATAACATAGATGCCAAAATGAAATATCAAAGTTAATATAGATCTTCAGATAACGTCTGCACGCCAATCACACTGCATATTGATCAACAACTTATTTTCTTTTTAATAGAATCTGTGATGCATGCTTAAACTTCATCCTTCCCAGCTGGTATTTTGTAAAGGCAATGTACTTAAATGCTCCATGCATGCATCATCTGGGTCTAATGAGATTCTTTGCACACAAATATGTCCTTGCTAACCTTAGCTAATGGCCTGTCACTTACCAACTACACCAAATGTGTTTAGTCAACAATAGAGGTCATGATACTTAAACAATAATACTTAAGGGACTTCATAATACCTCACCATGGCAAAATGAAGTTCCACATCGATCAATACTCCATACAAAATTAATTTTAAATAAAAAAGTGAACATACATTTGAAGGTTATCAAATTCAAGATTCGCCTCAAGATTCTTGTTCAATTTGTTCAGAAGTTAGCAAAATCTAAAGTTGAAAGTTCAAGCTTTTGAATACCTGTGTACTTTCTCAAAGTTTTCCCACAGACAAATTATTATGAAAATGAGGAATACTGTACGCTTTAACCTCCATCCACTAGCTAATTATGCTTGAAACAATGTATCTACTAAAGCTGACCTCCATCCTATATTACCAAGTTTCTGCTCCACAGAGAGCAAGCAATTTATCTCATTAATATCACACAAGTTGGAGATCAACAATAATTGTGGATGCCCTTTTGATGTGTTACTTATTAACTTGAACAAAGCCCAAACAATCAATCATTTCCTAAGAACATCTCTCACTGGGAGTGTGACTACCTTTTAATTGTTGTGAGGCTGTACCCATTACCATGAAGACTTAACTGGTTATGATGCTTTTAACTGTATGGATGGCTAACCTGCTCAAGCCAAAGGCTGATTAATATGAATGATTAAAGATCCATATTGCTAACATATATAATTAACCATTGTGTACGTATTATACCTGTGGCCCTCTTCCATATGTAATCACTACAGAGTTCACAGGATTTTGGTCCTTCAGATTCTCTGGGTCTGCAGGCAAGTTATGTTAGTGATGCATACTGACTGTAGTACACTGTAGGATAAATACTGTGTCTGTACTGAAATTGTTAAAGACTCTGCTCTACCATCAAGATTTGGTGTAGACTATGACAGTGTAAAACAAATGTTATAGATTAGGCCATTTCATCAGTATTTGTATTCACTTGTGACAATGGGAACAACAATTGTTGGAGACTGTGACAGTGTTGGATACAAATGTTGAGACTGTGACAGAACCAAAAACAATTGTTACAGACTGTGACAGTACCAGGAACAATTGTTACAGACTGTGACAGTACCAGAAACAATTGTTATAGATTGTGACAGTACCAGGAACAATTGTTATAATTTGTGACAATACCAAGAAAAATTGTCACACACTGTGGCAGAATATGACCCTACTAGGAACAATTGTTACAGGCTGTGACAATACAGGAACAATTTTCGTAGACTGTGAATATATCAGCAACAAGTGTTACAGACTGAAACAATACGAGCAATGATTGTTATAGATCATGAAATTATTGGCAAGAATTATTATAAACAGTGACATCATTAGGGACAATTGTTATAGATTGTGATGGTATTGGCAACAATTGTTATACAGAGTGGCATTATCAGAGACATTGTTATAGACCGTGACATTATCATGGACAATTGTTATAGATTGTGATGGTATTGGGAACAACTGTTATAATGGACAATTATTATAGATTGTGATGGTATTGGCAACAACTGTTATAGATTGTGCTGATATTATATAAATTCATGTATCTGGTGATAATGAAGTGAAGCTATCAACCTGATAAGCAATATCTGATGACCAAGATGAGAATTGTAATTCCTGCAGAAGCTAGCATAGCAGTAAAATAAAGCTGCTTCCTGTGTGGTACTTCTACATACAACAAGACCCAGTGTTCTGTGGTGTACAGATACAACTACACACACAAGTATACATGCATCTTTAAAGAACATGGACCCAACAATGTCTTCCTTTAACCCCCAAATCTCTTTCTTTCTGCAGTCCTTTGATTAAATGAGATGCTAGTTTTCTCCTCAAAATCTCAGAATGGTACAACAAATGAGACAAAACAATGTCTTTGTATGACTTATGACAGAAGCAACAACAAAGAGCGATATCTTATATGACATATTCTGATGCAGAATGACAATGATAAAATCTCTCAATTAATAATCTCTGGAAACCCCAACTACACATGCCCAGGTAAAATATGCAAAATGCAAAGCATTATCTCTGCATATGCCATACTGTTCCATCAATAACATTGGTTCTAGTAAGCCATATTGTTTTGGAATCTGAACACATACAACTGATGTGGACACATGTTGTGAGGCTGTCGCTGTATACTGGCAAGCACACTTCACCTGTTACTCTCTGTAACCCTAACAAACCTATCTAAGTATCAGCCAGCTAAATCACAATGTACTAGTATTGTTCAATACTGAACCATTTCCTTGTCATACCCTGCATATGATGATGACTGTCATAATAGGATCCAACAAGTGAAGAGTGCTGCACTAATCTCACTATGATCTCACGTGACAGGCTGACTCAGTTGGTCAGTCCTCCCTCTGTAGGCCTGGCATTTTCTTGTGACCTTCTGAAACCATGACATCACCAATTCGACACAGTTTGCTTTACCAGACATCTCAGGTAGAGACTCATCAATAGTCCTCATATAAAATGAACATACAATGTATCTGCGAAATTCAGTCTGCATTATTTCCATGTCTGTGCGAGGTGTATGTCCCGCCAGAGGATTATCCTTCACGGAGACACGCAGATATTTATCCTGAAACCCTCTGTGTGGAGGCAGTAAGTCTTGGTAATGTCATACTGTCCTGTTTTCCTGGCCCCCTCACCCTGCTTGGCCTGGGGGTGGGAACGTGTGCACCTTTGCCTGCTACTTTCAGAGACCAGTGACATGGCCTCAGATATTATGCCGCCATTGCCATCGTCCAGCGTGCACACAGCTCCTGATTGTCTTATCTATACACACACCTGGTCACAGTTACACTCAGATCCGGCGTGGATGCTGTGCGAAGAGAACACCCTGATACATGATGCCGTTGATCTCCATGCTGACGACCAGAGAGTTGTCAATCTCCGAGCGGCCATCATCTGAAATACAGACTAGCAGTGCCAGGTGAAAATGTCACTGGATAGAGGTAAGCATGTCACAGATCACAGATTGGGACTATGTAAAGGGAAGTATGTCACAGATCACAGACTGGGACTATGCAAAGGGAAGCATGTCACAGATCACAGACTGGGACTATGCAAAGGGAAGCATGTCACAGATCACAGACTGGGACTATGCAAAGGGAAGCATGTTGCAGATCATTGACTGGACTAAGTAAAGGGAAGCATGTCACAGATCACAGATTGGGACTATGTAAAGGGGAGCATGTTACAGATCACAGATTGGGACTATGTAAAGGGAAGCAAGTCACAGATCATCGACTGGAACTATGCAAGGGGATTGTGTAAGGGGAAGCATGTAAGAGATCACAGACTGGAATTTTGTATCTTAAGTTTTATGTAGTGTGTGTGTAAGTATGCAAGTATGTACATATGTATACATGTGTCTGTGTATGCACACGCATGTATGTTTGTTATGTGTGTTTGTATTGGTGTGTGTACATGTTTGCATGCATGTTTGTGTGTATATTTTGTTGTATTTACATATGCAGATCTGTGCTTGTTCAGTTATCTTAAGATGTATATGTTCGTATGTTTGTACATCTGTATGTTTGCAATGCTTTATTAGTTTTCATAGTCTCTCATAAACACACGGGTGGTTTCTGTACTTTTAAACTTCACCAAAATATTTGTTTTACATGATTATGTACTGAAAAAGAGACTTAAATAAAAAAACATCTCTCTCTATAAATGGAAGCATGTCACAGATTGCTAAGTGGTACTTAAAACCAATGTCATAAACATGCGCTTAATAAATAAAGGTAGGCATGTTATAGATCACTGATATGGACTTTGTAAGAATAAGCGTTTCACAAAGTGGGACATAGTAACGGTACCTCACATAATGAAAGGAGTAAGTGATTGAGTTTAGTTTTACGCTGCATTCAGCAACATTCCAGCTATATAGTGGCAGTCTGTACATAATCGAGTCTGGACCAGACTAGAGCATGAGCATGAGAATTGATCTACACGACTGGTAACCGATGACACGTGTCAACCCAGTCAGCGAGCCTGACCAACCGATCCTGTTAGTTGCCTCTTACGACAAGCTTAGTCGACTTTCATGGCAAGCATGGGTTTGCTGAAGGCCTGTTCTACCCCAGATCTTCATGGTCACATAATGAAAGGATGTCCCATCAGATTATATAGTATGGATCACAGACAACATATGGGAACATGGTCATGGTGCCTGGTGTCACAGATGACAGATGACAATGGTGACAAAATGAACACTTTATAGACATTAGGTTATGTAATTTACACTAGCATGAATAATACAGTGGGAAGTATACAATACTAATGGGCTCAACTGATATAGAGGGAAACATGACAATGAGTACAACATGTATTTTCTAAGTTATTTATGTTCATGTTTATTTGACAGAAAACATGCCAATGTGGGCAGCATTTCTCACACTTGATACTCATTATCAATGACCAATCAGTACATTAGGAAGAAAACCCATAGAATCAACAGCATAATCACTGATAATATTCAACATGCAGTTTTTTAAATTTGAATAATAAACCTACACTAAATGCCAAGTACTTTCTGAATCAACATCAAAGATGGCAAACACTATGATGAGGCCACCCGATAGGTTGATATGATTAACTATACACTTTCTAAGCACTCTATGAACTGCAGGCAAAATCATCAGAAGAAATCATAAGGACTTAGATGATGGCAATGCTGTTTAATTTCACATGTATTCCCATTCTCATTTCAATGAACACATTTTTATACCTTCATCCCATCCAAGCTATATTAATACCAGGGGACACATGACTTCGTATTAAAAACGCCCTGATTGTCATTCCCTCTAGTGTGTTGGGTATTGGAACACCTAAGTTATGTTCCTTCAACATTGCTTTCCCTCCTGACTGTGGGCTGGTCCCCTGGGCTATATGTACCTAGAGGCCCCCAGGTTGTAGTGGTTTTGTCAAGTGTTTCCCATCACCAGCTCATCACTAATTCAAACACATTCTATGCCCCGTGATCTTGTGTTGTAAAAAATCCTCTTGATTCCATCCTGATATCACGCTTGCATAGAACAACATATCTGTCCTCTATATAAGGTGTGTGTCAATAATTAACATCTCTTTTTGATAAGCCTACTGTTGAATTAAGCTATTTCCACGGATGGCACATCACAATGACAGTGTCACAATAGTTCAGTGAATGTACAGATTTTTTATGGCGCTGGGTGCAGTTGTCTCACACTCTGTAATCATGTCATTATAAATTATAATTATTTCTGACATTTTTTCTGCTTCATTTTCCAATAAACTATAGAACAATGCCTTTGCAGCAATAATTTATTTGAGAACAACGTCTCGGAAAGTAACTGAGCTTACTTCGACTTGTGATCTTGAGATGTGCACTGGGCATACCAGCATGGGCTAGTATTCTTTCTTCCTCTGACAGCATGCGCTTGCGTGGTGGACCTTCCTCAATGGGCGTGGTGCGTGATGCCGCCTCCATCTTGCGGGTAGCTTCTTCCATAGCCCGCGTTGCCACCTCCATCGCGATAGCATCACGCTCTGTCAAACCACGACCATGAGGAAAATGCTGAGGGGTGGGAGGAAGGCTGTCTTCATCATCTAAAAAACACATTACATAAAACACTGAATGTGAAATCATTATCCCTACCTCAAACTATAACACATATATCTATTTCATTTTTCTTTATGCTTTTGGTCGAGGGGAGTCCAATTAGGTTCAGGATTTAATGGAAAGTTGTATAGTTGGATGTCATGTTTTTCATTATGACTTAATTCTAATTTTTCAGTTTGCAGTAAGAGTGTGGATAGAGTTGAAAGGTAAAAGGTCATGAGCATTACATATATAAAACATGATCACATATGACAGATGGTAATACAGCAGAAATTGCCGGTTGAAGTCACCAGATGAAAATAACACAATCGTGATGAACAAAACACGTGAGAAAGGAACACATTTTGTAAATGAAATACTTTCTTTCCCGGTGCAGAGTTGTGATACCATCAGTTCCTTGACAAATACAACCATTATTGTGAAGCATGTGAACTGTGATATTTCTGTTTTGTCCGTTTGATAAAAGTATATTTCCCAAGATTAAAGGCTGCTCCATTAGGCAGTGGAGGAAAAACTTGACAAGGCAAGAAAAAGGAGAGGGAAAAAAATTGGAGGAAACAGACACAAGCAGGTGTGGTGATTTAGCTCAACTCTGACTGGATAAAAAAAAGCAGTCAGCATTTGACATGATATCTAGCTTGGTATCGCCTGATATAACTTAAATTGACTCTGAACATGACTACATTGAATGGATTGCTTGTGTGAGCAGATCAAAGAAAAGAAGACGCAGTCTAGTGTGATCTGGGGGCCAGGCTGCCTGTCTTTACCACAAACACAAGTTGTTGTCTCATGATAAAGTGATATATATTTATAAACCCAGGGAGGTGAGAGGTCACCAGAGTTCTGATATCACCACCGATAAAGCAGTAATCGGAGAATCCTCACCATATCAATCCAAGCGAGACAATCCTGGGGCTAGAATCCCAGTGATCTCACAGCAGAAGCCTCAGCTCTTGCCCCAACATTGAGCCAACTTTTCTGACAAGGTATCCATTTAAATGGCCTTCACAGCGATTAAATTACTTTGAAATTATAGTCTACAAATTACTTCTCATCTTAGTGTAGTTGACACAGACCAGCATTTCTATTGTTGATTTACGATGGTCTACATCTGATAAGCTGCTCACTCCTGACTAGGCTTCAAGTACAATCATCAGGTTTATAATTTCATCTCAATCCTCCCAGGCTGAACAATACTGGCATTCGATATCAAAATTACACCTCCGCGATTAAAGCCCTCCACTGTACTGAAACAACCCAGCCCGTTTCAGGAGCAAGCTTTTGAAAAGACTCCTCGAAAGCACACTAGAAATTTCAAGTTGAATAAATGCATATCAGATCAAATTACGATAAATCTGACAGTTTTATTGCACTACTCGTGTAATTTATGTCAAAAAGCACTTATAAAGGCTAGCTGTTGTGCTCATGAGAGTGTCATACAAACCCTAAACAAATGACAACATATAAACTGATATCAAACCAATCAATTGCAATATTCATCTACGACAAACAGATAATATCTTCCTAACAACATCAACTTGTGATAGGTGAACAAGTTCTGTTCTGTTGTTGCCTCATAATTTATAGTCAACCTTATCAAGAGTATTTCTCATCTATGACTAAGCCTTTGTTGATAAAATTCATATTATTCTACAGATAAGATCTCAAATAATAAATTTGATATCTCCTATCATCAAGTTTTTAAATGAAGAATTCTGACAGAGAGCATAATACACAAGAGTAATAAACTGATGGATGTACATCCTTAAGCATATGAATGAAATGATAAAGAGGAGATAATTTTCCAGACACAAATTCAAAGCCAACAATACACTTTCTACTCATCATGGCAAAAACATTTTTTAAAAGCAAGTTATTACCATTTTACACCAAAATAATACCCAGACAAGATTGCATGGAACAGTTCATCCTCCCTTGAAACTAGACATAACTGTTATGAATGTAGGTCCTTGTGGAAGAATACCAATCTGGGTAGGGTAAACATTTAGAAAGGGATGAAGGCACGTTTCATCTCTTCATCAAACTACTAAACTTAATCATCATCTACTTACTGTCCATGTCCGGCCAGAGTTTGCCTGGAGAACCACCTCCAAGTTTGCCATTCAGTAGAGTGCCATTGAGATGATGGCTTGTAGGGACCAGCGTGGGGCCTGGGGACAGGTCATATCCATAGCTGGAGCGCCGCCCTTCCCGGCGGTTGCCATCAATAGCTGCTTGTAGTTCTTGAGGAGAACTAAGTTTCAGCTTCTCACATTCATAGGGATAAAGGTACTTCATATACCTGAAAAATTAGATAATTATTATTTAGTTTTACAGATTTAAATAGATGAAGCCAGCAAAGATTGTAGGGTCATCCTGGTAAGGTTCATCATCAGCTCACATACCCTTGCCCCGTTACATGGACCCTAAAACTGCAATTAGGATCTCTCCATTCTATAAGTATTATGATTATATATTCATAATACCTCTCTTCTACATATGGCAGTTTGACATATTTTGCAAGTGTAATGATACATTTTTTGACAACTGTAAGAAAAGTAAGAGTAAACAAAAGCTGACATTTAAACAAAAAAAAGACTATATTTCACAGAGTTTTGTTTAGCTTCATGAGCAAAGCACTGCATATGTCAAAACTGAGGGCTTATTGGACTTAAAAATGTCAATTCATAAAAAACAAATACAATATGTTTGTTTTTTTTAACAGTCACACTAACATAACTTCCAAATTAGAGAAAATCTTTCAACCAGACATATTTATTGCTCAATATTTTAGCACACACAAAAAATGTCAAGAAAACATGAGAGACGGTTTCTGTCTTGGTGCAATCAGTTTCTCTAATTTCCCAACAATTTTCACATTTTCCCCAATTATCAAATCATGATGTCAAACCAAGTGGGTTTCATTCAAATAAATACTGATGACAATGGGAAATTGTCGCTAATGATTTGTCTGTATCACATGATAAACATCATCAGATCATTACAGCTTGCACACTTGAAAACAGTTTGTGTAGTGTGAGAGTTATTGCCTGCTGGTCTAGACAGGGCTTTTCACGTGTTTGTTACACAAGCTGACATCAGGAAAGTAGTATTCTGGATATTTCTGCTGATAATTATCACTCTGCACTGATAGGCTCACATACCCCCATTGTCTGATAGCATGCACACAATTTCTATTTACCTTTTTATGCCCAAAGCGTATGCATCTTTTTTCATGCCAGATCTTAAGAAAATCAAATCATTTGTGTTTAAGTTCTATCGAATAGAAATTGATGCCTGGTTAATAAAATGATAAACTGATATGAATCATAAATTTTCAAATAATTTACAAATTACATTGGGAGACGGTCATGAGGAAAATGTTACAGAGAAAATAGCAAACAATGAAAGTTGCACCACTTGAAGTAGAAGATGACCTTTTGAGTGCAGGTATGCCCCCCACCTGAAGATAGTCATCATTATTTCTGTTGAACAAGACCAATGTAAATATAATCCAAGCCTTCGATACATGATTAACTCACAACATCAATGCAGTTGTAGACTTTAGTTGCGATTTTTATTGTAATTCAAACATTGGTTCATTGTACCGCCCAAACAGGTGTAGCGTCTCAACACGAATCCACCCAAAAGTCTTTATAGGCGAACAAACATTACACAATTAATTGGACTTGTCATTGTAAAAAAATCCTTGAGTATATGAAATAGTTCAGTGCTGCTTTAAAAACATCCTGTGTGTGGCTGCAAAAAATAGAGTAACAAAAGTTGGGTGTCGAGCTAGGTGTAACATGATAAATGTAGTTATAGAATAATGTGGGATTGTTAGCGAATCGCACACTATCAAATATCTCTAACATATGTTGGTATCTTTCAATATAGTCAGCCGTTTTCTTAGATTCTCCTAAATTAATGGAAGGCATGAGCACGTCTGCCTCCAAAGCATAAGTTAAATGCTCTAGCGAATGTGGTTACTTTAGCTTGATATAGATGGCCATATGTGTATCAAGAAAGCCGGAAATTATAATAAGCGTGTTGACATATTTGGAAGGAATTAACTGCAAGGCTCCTGGCTGTGGAATTTACATCTGTTTGGACAGCTGGAAGAATCTTGGGAAATCAAATTCGGAATTTGGAAGGCAAAAAAACAAACTGGTAAATAATACACACTGTGATTATTAATGACATTGTACTTGGAATGGGAACATATAGACTGAATCAAAATACAAGGGAAAAACTGTAGGAAGCTGGGTTAATCTCCACCAGATTGAAGCAATTATTAAAGGAGCACCTCCCAAGTTAAAATGTTTCATGTCTCATCTTGTAGCCTGTCTTTCATTCATATCCTCATGGAAACTTGTAAGGAGGGGAGGTGACCTACATCATTAAACTGGTTATCTGTGCTCAAAATGATATTCTCATACTAGAAGATCTTTAATTCAAACCAAATTCTATCATTTTATTGTAAATTCACACATCAGTCCTTAAGTACAAGCATTTGCTTTTATTTTGAAGTTTGCATCATGGTGTAGAGAAGAAAATGAAACTGGTATGTCTGAACCTAATTGATAGAAATAGAAATTCATGAAACATTACAAGAATTGAATTGCCCTTGCACAGCATTACCTAATGTAATTTGAAAGTAACTGAAAAGAATTTGATACAAACAAAACCTGACCACTACTATTAAAACAAGTTCCTCTTGCCCATTCCACATGGACAGCTCTACACCAAGAAACCTCTCACCATTGTATATTCCAGTCCACAATGCCAAACTGATATGTACACTGATAGATATGTGATATAATGTGAAGTATCTGGACTGGATACTATTACAGATCGTCTATGAATATCTGTCTTGATAGAAGCAGCTATGAGGCGCATATGGAGAGTATTACATGTTTGACTTTTATCACCAGCAAGCAATACTTGAGTCTGACACCAGGTCATCAGTGCTATTACAACCCCACATAAACCCAACCTCCGAGCAATGGGGGGCAAGTTATAGCCCCAAACAGACATATGCCAGTACCAGCTAATCCCTACAGAGGCCAAATATTTACATGTGTGTGTGCATAAAGAGGAATAAACATATGTCTGGGCTGGACCAGGAACAATGTTTGTGATGTATTTGACAATAATGATGATGGCTGTGCTGTATGTGTGGAGCCTTGCTGTATCCAGTATCAGAGGTTGTGATAGAAACTCAGCACCAACCCATGGCGCTAGAACACTACTAATGCCTGAACTTAATCTTCTTCACATCTGCTTGTTCAGGTAGCCTGCTCCAGTCATCACCACAATCTCACATTAAGAGGTCACTTTGATTCACCCATACATTACTTAATCCCCTCTAACCTTCAGATCTTTAATTAGTTCTGCAAGATCTTCACTAGAGAGCTATGTATTGGGGCCATTAACCTTTTGTGTCATCAAATAGGTTGTGGCTTTCACAGTGTTGTGTTATTGCTTTACCAGCTTAATTCTAACTTAATTACAGGAAAGACATTTTCTCTAAAGAGAGACCCTCCAACTAAGTTTTACTTAAAAAATTTGTAAAACAGCTAAATTGGAAATATTATGAGTTACTTACATTGTTCAAGATTTAATCTTTTTAAATATATTCCTAATATAAGAAAACTGTCGGTTTAATTACCATTTGATAACAGCCATATTTATCAGCTTAAAACTCAGCCAAGTAAATGTATA
Source organism: Haliotis asinina (assembly GCF_037392515.1). NCBI lineage: Eukaryota > Metazoa > Mollusca > Gastropoda > Lepetellida > Haliotidae > Haliotis > Haliotis asinina. Next base: position 10,079,441 of record NC_090282.1, read on the forward strand.
GAACACACACGATAGACTAATACAGCACTTCAGATATGAATTCCTTTCACTTATTTATAGCCTACAAATAGCTTTCTTCATGTCTATATGATATCACATTCAATTAACATTGCCTGACACGAAATTGCCCAATAATCAAGGGAATTTGAACATTTCTTTGATCCTCCTAAATATAGATTCTTAATATCTGTCTTTCTCATTCCAAGTTGCAAAATGCTGTTTTTTCTGCTCTGTAGGTCACATTGTAGCACTTATTGGAAGGTAATATGCACTGGAATATTCCACCTTCAGGAACTATTCTCCTGGCTTTACCCCTCCCCCTCCCTGACCCCTCCTGGCACTGCCAGTTAACCATAGGTAAACACTACAATTACAGCTCTACCTTCTACCGACACCTCCATAACCAACCAATTGATCACATACGTGAGTTTGCAACTTCTCTTCATAAATATTTTACTTGAATTAAGAATTACATAATATTTCCTTGCCTGGGATAATTGGAATTTGGCCAGAGCAATTGATTGTTCTTCCGCATAATTGACTATGGTAACATTTGGTGGCAACAATGAATATTTCATTTTAACACATCGTCCAAATCATTTGGTATCAGAGTAGCAAATGAAAGTAATTCAATTTTGTTTGCAGCGTCCAGATCTGTAAGCCATCAGATAGATGGAGCTGGCTACAAATGGAGTATATTGCTGGTCAATAACTCGCTCATCCCAGGTAGTATTTGCAGTGGGCTACAATGTGCCAATGAGCAGCGGATAATTACTGATAACTTCAGTTTAATTCCCTACATCAATAGTGCTCAACACCAGTAACGGGAATAACCCCTGTTCATTAAATCCCACGTGATAAAACACTATCTAATTGTACCACTTTCATTTGCTATAGAAATGTGCCTGTGTGTGATTTGTCACATTACCTCTCATAGAGAGGATGATGCAATATGCCCCTCCCAAAGCATGGGGCATAGATTGATTTGTTCCATATTATAAGGGACAGGGGGAAATACGACAATTAGGCTTAATTGTGTGAAGGAAGGGGAATTAACTCCAATAAACTGATGGGAGACAGTCCTCTCTAATGCATTTCTAGGGGCTGAGACGAGGGTATTCCCTGCTCTGCTAACTGCTGGTATTTTTGCAATTCGTAATCATCTTATTATGAAATTATACCCAGCCAATCAAGGACTTTTTCTGTCTTTAATATCATTACAACAAAAGGCTTGATAACAAGTCATTAAATTAGATTTCCCTCCAAAGTAAAGGCCCAAATTTTCAATCAGATTTTTTTCTTTGGAAAGTTCTCAGATGAAATTCACAACAAAAAGTTTCTAAAGTTTGTTGGATAAGATAGAATTGTCATTAATAATAAAAACTGCTTGATGTAATTCCTGCCCAGGGAAATCTGATCAGTCTATATTCATTGTTGAGACATTAGAAGTCATTTGAATCTTCTTGGATCTACAGGTACAGAGACAGATAATGTGTGTTGTGTGTGAGTGTTGTGTGTGTTTCATGGTTGATTGGTGTGTGTGTTCTGTGAATCATTGCTGTGTGTGTTCTGTGAATCATTGCTGTGTGTGTTCTGTGAATCATTGCTGCGTGTGTTCTGTGTGTGATTGTTGTGTGTGCTCTTTTGGCGATTGTTGTGTCTGTTCGGTGGGTGAATGTTGTGTGTTTTCTGTGGGTGATTGTTGTGTGTGTTCTGTGTGTGATTGTTGGGTGTGTTCTGTGTGTGAATGTGTGTGCTCTGTGGGTGAATGTTGTGTGTGTTCTGTGGGTGAATGTTGTGTGTGTTCTGTGGGTGAGTACTGTGTGTGTTCTGTGGGTGATTGTTGTGTGTATTCTGTGAGGGAATGTCGCTTGTGTTCTGTGACTGAATGTTGTGTGTGTTTTGTGGTTGACTGTTGTGCGTGCTCTGCATCAGATTGTGGAGTGTATTCTGTGGTTGATTATTGTGTGTGTTCTGTGGATGATAGTTGTGTGTGTGTGTTGTGGTAGATTGTTGTCTGTGTTGTGAGGTTGATTATTATGTGTGTTCTATGGGTGATTGTTGTGTGATCTGGACATGAATGTTGTTTGCATGTGTTCTTTATGTGAATGCTGCAGTAATCTGTAAGCAGTAATGTGTTCTGTAAGTCAATGCTTGTTATATGCCTGTGCTTTGGAAGAGAATGTGTTCTTCAACAGGTAACTACTACCAACACCTACTGTGTTCTAAGTGTGAATGCTGCACTGGTGATGGATGATGGGAGGTTGAGGCCCTTGGTGATCTCCCTCCACAGCTTCTTGTTAATGACCTCCACTAGGCCGCCCTTGGACACAACCAGGCGGAACAACTCATACAGGTCCAGGGTCTGCTTGGCCATGATGGGGATCCGATTGACTGGAGTCCCTGCAAACAACAACCACTGTCATTCACACTTGTAAAATATGTGACAGATACATGTTCACTAATGTACCATGCAGTTCACATCTTTAAAACCAAGACACTGGAAGTAGGTTCAAAGTCGTGTCAAACTTCAGTCCTTCACTCAATCACAGACCCACACAATACATCTTCAACAAAACAATCCCATATCTTCCATTCCAATCCCCCACTTAAGCCATCCTTAAGCCATTCCTTTTCATAATTATTGTTGTGCATCTCATATTTTACTTTGTTTCTGACACTTGTCAAAAATCTTCATCAATATCAGCAGTGTGCTTTAGGTAGACATATAGTAACTATGATTGTCATAACACTAAACAAAATCAATAAACAAAAATAGGCACTGGTTGTATCAGCATTGTTTACCACGAACAAACTGTGGCACTATCTACTCCTAACAAAGAGTTACCACACAGAAACATTGACACAAAGAAAGCCACTGAATCTGGCTGCCTAATATATATAGTCTCCAAAATAAAACCAAAATTATTCCGTAATGGGAAACCTTACATTTTTTTTATTTTAAAAAGACTGATTTTTTAGTTGAATATATCATCCACATTTTAATTTCAAAAGAAGTACTCACATTGTCATTGATTACACATACTACAATTTTACAGATCTTGAAAGGCATTTAAAAGTTGGAGGGATATAAATAAATGACACGTTTATGGATTTTATTAACTTCATTGTATTCTTTATACTTCACAGCACATTGTTGATCCTTCATTGGGTGAATTTTACATTCACAAATATTTGTATCAATCTTCAGACATAATAGTTGATGAAAATAATTTCCATGGTGTCATTCCTACACAGTGCGTACATACTGTGGCAAAATAAACAAACTGTGTCACATTCAGAAATAATAAAAAATTAATTCAAACAGTAACTACTACAAGAGGAAATCATGATGTAAACTGTGAATTCTCTGTTAATGCTATCAAGCCTAACTGAGCCAATCAGTGTGCTCCTCGGTAATGATAAGCTTGTATCTGCAGTATGGATGAATGCACAGTGGAAAATGTCATTATTACCGCGATACCAGCTTGATAAGGGTCAATAAATGTATTACATCATAAGTGACTTATCTGAACCCATGAAGGAGTTACAAAACTCCATCAAGCCCTTACTAATACACCATCCCTTATTCATTATAACAGCATTAAGGGAGGCAATGGGAAGCTCTTATCAACTCGATTACATTGCCCCTTTAATTGGCAGCTGGTATAAAACAATATCACACACAGTCTGCCTGCTGAGACTGGGCTCCTGGAAGCAAGTTCCAGACTCTGGGTGGTAGCTGTGTATTAACTGCAATAGCCTCCCAAGCAGTTTAGAGAGTTGATGTATAAAGCTGAATTATATTTATTGTTAACTTTTCCACATGACCTATTGTTGAACAATTTTCAATGAAATGAACATAGTACAAAGGTGTAAATCTACCTGATGGATTTGTAATATTTGTCAGATAAATGAGATTGATTGTGACTGTAAGTATTTCATAATTATTTGGACTTTTGATTAATGTGTGAATTGACTGTGGGTTATGTTTCATGCAACTGTGCTGCTACTTTGGTCTTTATTTACTGTTTTCTAAATGCAATCTGTTGGTAATTTAAACCTCTTGCCTTAATATCATTAAATGTATTGCATGGAAAAGATATCACTGTTCCTTTTCAACTGAAGACTATTGAATTTTCAAAATATATTGATTGTTCAACAATGAACCAATACAATAAAAGACATTATGAAATTACGTAAGTCCATATATTGTTACATCAATCTAAAACAGATCTTTATTTTCGTAACCTCTAAGTAAATAAATCAATTAATGCTCTTTCACAAATAAACAAACCTTAATCATAGACTAACCCCTGAAAACCCTGCAACTTGTACAGCATGATGCCTGAACAATACTAAGTGTTATTGCAGAATTCCATTGAGTTCATGTTTCAAACTTTAGTGTTTTATGGCTACATAGCTTGTTCCAGTAAATTCCGTTACAAGCCAGCAGTGCTCCCTGGCCTCCCAAATGTACCCAGTATCACTGCTACAGCCCATATACATTCACCCCCAGCAGGGCGTGAAGGAGAGAAGTGGTCAACTTGATGGTAAAGTCATCATCAGGCTTTGTGGGCTGGGGCGTCGATATATCAAATACAACAGCTCATCACAATTGCAGCACATCAATGTGACCAGCTGTTCCAGGATAAATCAGTATAGGGAGTCGGTGGACCACATCAGCTTTGTGGAGATTTACTGCTACTCCCATATACATGGACATTCAAGCTACCATAAAAGTCTCTAATTTCACAGATACCAAGCCGCATCTTCATAAAACATGTCACAACTGAATAGCCTGATTTGTCCATCAGAAACAACTTGCTTGCTTCTCATTTCAATGACAATGAAATCAATGTATGAACATTTATTATTCAAGCAAACATGTTATTTAATATCTACTTTTGAAAAAAAAAAAAAAAACCATTGCAGACGGAACTGTGTATGGTATTAAGATTACAGTGATAATGAAGAATGTGTTTATTTGGGTTTATATTGCATGTGTGACATACAGGGGAACTATGAGGGATATCCAGTGATGGCACCAAGGTGAGTGTATAAGAGTGTTGAATGCTGTTCATGAGTACCTGATTAATGTGATGTAACTCAGCTTATCTGGCGCCTGTTGACAAGGTTACAGCACCGTGGCAGCAAGAGAGAGCAAGTCTATCTGCCATCCATCAGCACCAGTCTGCAATATCCCCTACCTCACCCTACCAACTTGATCCATGCCATATGGGCCAGGCTACACACAGAAAGACAAAGCTACAAATGTATCTAAGTCATAATTTACATGAGTTGAGGAACTGGAGCCTAATCTTCCTCACCAGGGGGTCAAACAGTAGTGACCTCTGGTGTTTATAAACTTCCGCCAACACTTCAAGCATTCATCACCCCCTTGAAATGATTGCCCCTTGATCCCCCTTAAAGTTAATGTCTCTTGATGTAAGTTGTCTCCTGCATATGCTGCTAATGCTAGGCCTTTTCTGAGATGTGCCTCTTATCTGGGGAGCTGTTGTTAATTCTTGATAAAATGATGCTAAATGATAAACACATGGTGTGGGGGTCGAGGGAAGCAAACAAAATTACTGAGCACTCCCTGTATAGCACAAAGCTACCATAAAATCTTTCAATGCTTTCAGTTAATAATCCTTGATGGGCCATATTTTACGGAATATTTTGCAGTAATCACAAAAAGGAACAGTTGAAGGCTAAGCCGCTATTAACGTCAAAACATGATTCCCTCTTCGAGCGCTATAACGAGGCACCAGCACCAGTCCCCCACTTCTCCCAAGTCTTGATCCCTCTAATGTTTATACAGTTATCTGAGAGCGGTATTCTCTAATGTTTGAACAAACATCTTGATGTTACTCAGAAGTCTGTCGGAAATGAATCTAAATAAAATCAAATAATTGATGAGAGACATTTGTGCGGGGTATTTTTTCTGTATGGAGCGGCTTTTGTATTAATTACATTATGTCCTGCAGTACAGAGCTTCACTAGCTGGCTACACAGCCAGGTAGGCTGTGTATTCATGCTCAAGTCAGGGCTTGGGTGTGAAGATGCCACAAAACACCAACAGCTCACACCTCAACAAACAGGAAAAGAGAGATTTCTAGTGGAATTAGAAGGAATACAATGTTGAAAATGGGAATTATTTTATCTCTGTCTCACTTCAATGCTTACGTCAACTGAAAGAGGGATGTTTTTTTAAAGGAATGTCTTTTAAAATCCATTTTCTAAAAACAACAATTTAGTTGATTGATTTTAGAGCTTGATACACAGTATATTTTTGAAAATTACATTTTTCAAGGAAAACATAACGCAATCAAATTAATAATCGATGATGATATTCTTTTTTAAACATGAAAAATTTTATAAATAAATTTCTTAGGGACATGCAAAACATGTTTTAAATCAAAATATATTCAAACATTAGAAACAATTTCTAGAAGTTGGTAGTTGACCTCTGAATAGTAACAGTAAATGTAAAGGTTTGTTCTGATGAAAGTGAGTTGACACTTGCACTTAACTAAATGAAACCCTATGGAGAAAACCCACAAATGGCTTCCTCAAAGCTGACCTTCCCAACAAAGGCGCTCTAATTTGGGCAAAAGATTTCTGTCTAATCTCTGACAACAGGCAGTTGACTTTTGCCCTGCTTTAAAGAGCCACGACTGGTTGGTATATACCCGACACAGACAAATTCCAGAACAAATTCCAGATTTCTATGTTAGCCATAGCGTAGAAGAGACCATCCATGAGCCCTGTGCTGTGATCATGTGCTTATGAACTTTAACAACACTACTTAAAATTGTCTAAAGTGTTATACTGCAAAGCTGAGGAGAAATTCCACAGCTTTCCATTACTGTTTGATGTTTTACTTCTTCAATGTCTTCCTCAATGGAGAAAGAAGAAGAAGGATGATATTACCATAACACTTTCATTTACAGCGATTGTAATCATTGATGATCTCATTAAATTAATCATTTCCTCAAGCTGGCACTAATGGATTAATCCAATACCATGAAATTATGAATTCAATAAAATTAATTAACTATCATCAAACATTTTGTTTTGCTATGATTATCTTACCTGATGAATTATGAAACATTTAGGATTAGTTGCATCTGTACATTCTCATCATGAATGTTAATTTCCTGCTTGAGCACACATGAATTACAAAGTCATTGCTAAATACTAATACAAAATTATTAAGATCCTTATTGATTAACGCTTCATTCTTACTAAGCCAAGACTGAGTTTTGCAAGTGAATATTCTTTCCAAGAATTCAGTACCAGATGCAATTTTGTTGACAAAATATATGAACAACTGCACTATCCATCTGAGATGCTGTGTTCATGTAAATTGATCTTCATTAAACTCAGACAGAAAAGAAGTGAGCGTAAGTGATGAAAACTTGGCAACATTCTATCACAGGGCAGATGTTTTGGACCCATGGGAGGAACATCATTTCAGCAACATCCTCATCTTTCAAAAAAAATTACAAAGAAAGATAATTGTCTTTTTTGGTAGCTATCATGACAAATAATCCTGTTCCATGAAAGCAAAAGTCCCTCCTAACTAGACTTACACCAGCAGCTGAAATGGGTGGGAGATAACATTCAAATACAACCCCAGAGGAGACTTGGCTAAATTTTAGTACCCCACCACAGGCCTTGTAGAATTAATCACTCTAATTGTTGAAAGATAATTTCATGGTAAATCCCAAGCCCATCAGCACTGATAAATGAAGTGTACCACTGTCAGCCATGAACGCAGACATTAAGAAGGCCATTTCTCTAACTTTCTGCATCAGTGGTGGCGTTCACTGCAGCTACTTATTATAGATGAATTAAATGAGAGGTGAACACATAAAAATGGATATTTTGGTCGTTTTCATACGCTTTTACATAGAGTGACTGAAAACGCTTATTGGAGTAAACAGTGAGGAATGTACAGCAGATAAACGGAGCATCGCCTGTGTTTTATGTTGTCAAACTACCACGGATCATGAATATATCAACTCCTGAAGCTGTTACAGTTCCTACATAAAATATCAACTACTAGAGAGACTCATTAAAGATTCTTTAAGTAATGGTTAAATGCTTTTAAGAGACGGGTTAATTTGTATATATATTTATGTATATCAACTCAAATATCAGAGTGGGTTAAAAATAAAGAAAAAACTCTATTTGGTGAAAGGGCTACAGGTATGTATTTTGATAGGTTACAAGCATTCCTAAATTATAACTGCTATTATTCATTCAAACTTCTAAAAATGTCAAAGGACTTCCGCTTCCGCGATCATTTTCAATTTATTCCAAATGCTTTAACAACCCTTGGCAAAAATACATTAATTAAGATTAATTGGAATGAGATATACATATGAAATGAGGGCTGTTAAGACTGTAATTCAAAACAAAATCTGCAAATGGATCCTGATAAATAATTGTTTATCAGACATGTTACGTCCATATGGTGAACAAATAGTCTGAGATTAAACTGACATGAGAATATTACCACCAGGAAAAAAATCATATCATGACTGCTTCAAGGCCCATTGGCCTTAAATTGCAAATGAAATTATACCAACTAATTTTTTATTATAAAATGTATATCGCAGTTAAACATATGGTGAAGATGAATCATCATAAATCAGATTTAAAAATCTAGTCCTCCTGATTTCATTCCAAGATATATTCATATCCAGATTGCAGAATTTTGTTTTTTATTTAACATTTTGAGAAACATGTGAAGCCATTCTAAAAAATGTATTTGGAATTTGATAATTCATAATACAGTTCATTGCTGAGACTATTTTTCCAATTCAATGTTTTAATACACCTCTAAGAAAATTATTTAACAAGAAGCAAGTTGGAGCATCCTCCTTGTCTGTTTGTCACTTATTGGAATCAGATATGGCTATAGTCACATTGTAACAGACTTGTCAGTCACAGAAAAATATGATGAATTTACTCCAACTTATTGGCCAATACTTGCTCCGCCCACATCTGCTGACATCAGCTAGAACACTGCACATGACAACAGTGTTAAATACTCTCTCGTCTCTAATTGTTACATATCTTCAGCTCAAATTTCACTAGACATTTTGTAATTGCATGTTCTTTCTTGACAACTTGATGGAATTTTCTTTCATTGAATAATTGAGATTAGCCAATTATCAGATGAGAGTTACTTTTGTTGATCCCTTGCTTGTAGAAAGTACTGGAAAATGATTTATTTTATCACTGTTTTAAGTACTGCGATGATCTCCAGTATTGCTGATGCACCTACTGGTTGGAAAGGGATGTTTTACAGGAAAAGGGAAATTTCAAGTGATCTGCTATTATAATCAGTAAAAACTTGCCGCATTCTTCACGGTAATTCCTAATGATAGATGGATCCACTGGGACCGAGTCCGTTTTTCCTGCCTTCAACATACTCCATAACTAGCTGGCAAAAGTAGCATTAACTTGTAATTACCAACTTCCAAAATCAATACCTATAATTCAGCGACTTTTTCTTCTATCTAAAACAAATGCTGGAATATAGAGCAAGAATAATGTCCAGTGTACATGCTGTCACCAAAGCCTTTGAAGCTTTTGTTTATAATGTCACAGAAAATTGATATAAATAACCTTCCACTCATTCAGAAATCTTTTTCTTGAGAACATTCATGAAAAAGTATTCTTGACTGTAGCCATTTTATATGTAGTTTTGTTTAACCATACCAGTCAAAACTCCTTGCACTGGACAATTTCCTCTGTATTGAAATGATTATGCAGAGATCATTGAATCATCATCTATTTGGAATTGATCAATGGTTCCTGCCTGTATTACTGACCTTACAATGTCTTACTGCAAACAAACTCTTTAAGTGCTCTACTCTAAAGAGAATCAGCCTGGAGCACATGATGTGATCGACGGCCGTTTACACTGATCGGCTTTGATATGTGGAGACCAAGACCCTTCTAATCTATCCCTTGTCATTCCCCAAATTTACTTGGGACAATTAGCTCATAAAACTTAATTACACACAAAATAATTATGAGATTTCAATCAACTTAGAAAATCCAAAGTACATTTACTGAGCGTCTCCAGAGAAAGAGTTTGAGCAGAGGGAACTGTGAAGATCCAAGTTAGCCTGATGTGTGTCCCAACCCATCAAAGTGGGGAAATTGTTTCACACCTTGTACTGCCTCTCCCAGCTGAGGCCCTCCGGCTATGTCAGTGTTAATGCTAGCAAATTCATCACGCTATAAACTTACCATTGCAGACTATTTGAAATGGAGCTATTGAAATCCGGAGACGACTATTGTTACCTTATTAGAATAAACAGGCCCATGTATCAGGAGGCATCATCAAGCAAATGTGCTATCACGAATATTCCGTCCTCCTGCCCATCTAATTCCATTGATATAATGAGAACCCAGAGACTTCCAACACTAACAGCTCTCAACATGCAAACATTACTCAAGCCCTAAAATGAATTAGGGAGTCAGTCCTAACCAAGTTGTTTTTGTGGTGGTTGCTCATTTCTGTTTGTCTTCCAACTCCTTGTACATCTGACTTATGAAGCCTCATCCACAAAGTGCCTGATTGCATTACTTTTAACAGCTTCTGCTCAAAACATGATAAATTCAAATGAGATTAGTGTCATTATTCTTCCCAAAGTTCAAACAAGTAATATCAGTATCTCATATGGTTAGTTATATATTTTTTGTAGAATTTTCCAGAACAGGAAATGCAAATCATCCTTTTCTTTCAACTACCTTCTTGTTTAAGTTATATGAGCTAGATTGAAGACTCAGATAAACAGTATAGATTTCTCTTTAACATTCATGCTAAAGGATTTAGTCTATATTTGCATAATGCAAGGGAAAGACAACAGAAATGATACACCTCCTACATGAACTAAATTTTCATATTTCTCTGGATCACAGGTCACAAAAAGCCTCTTTGTTCTTATCACCATGCCACTCAATGGTGTTGCTAATGTTTTTAGCACATGGACATTCCTATATTCACAAATAAATATTTCTTTATCAAATAAACAAAGACGGTTACACAAAAACAAGAAAAAGGTAATAAAGATTACATTGTTGAAAAAAGTAGTAAAAATGATTTTTTTCTAAATGTTGTAACTACATATATATGATAATCAAACATCCATGAAGGTAGCTACTTCTTTCAGTCCAATATTTAGGTAAGTGGCGAAGCTATGTTTCCAGAAGAAAAACTGTGTTTCCAGAGTGTAGAATTATGGAAATAAAATCATGCCATTTCCTTTCTGACATATTATGAGAGTGATATCAACATATCACACAAGTAAATCAAAAGACTGCAGAAAAAACAGTGCGCCTCATTATATTTTCATCAATAATCAGGAACCTCATCTACAGAAATATTTTGGTAGACTTCCTGCCCCGGTTTATGACTTGAAGCTGTCACTTGCCTTAACCCGGCCAATCTCTTGGCATCTAACAAAATTAAACTTGTTTTTGAAAAACAGTAACCTAATATCAACCTGGTGCTGCAAAAATTATTATCAAAGTGAAACCGTTTAGATCAGAATTCGCAAAATTAACAAAAAACTTGTCATACAAAACTTTGGTATCTCCGGAAGTTGTTTTCATTTTGAAACTTTACACTGATGTGTTTTAAATCAAAACAGATCATGGTTTAAGGTGGCCCACTTCGCCTCTTTAATCCAGAAAAATGCAAACTTGATATCCAATTTGAGAGCTCCAGGATTTGGACTCTTATAACAAAACTTTCAAGTTTCCGTTTGCTCATGTTTTTCATATTACCAAGGATCAAAGGAAGTTTGGCAAATGATAGAAATGAAACAGTTTGAATAAATGCTAGTTGGGAATTAACATTTACCAGATGATTGTTTGCTTAAGAAACATTCTCAGACAAAGTTTCTTTTCTGATTTCTACAATTCACAATCTTATTTATTTATCTAATGTTACACACTTTCTGATGTCTGAAATTACAGACTTGGATGAAGACCAAGTACAGTAAACACAGTCTATTAAAGAAATATTTAATTTATTCCTAGCAATGTCACGGCCCTGGTCAGGTTTCATTTCAACTGCCACCAGCATCTCAAAATATGAATTTCAACCTTATAGAATTTCTATTTCCAGTACTGTGTTGTCAAATATTTAGAAACTCCTCTGTCATTTCTGTCTGAAAATTTTTAGACTTCTGTGCACAAATTAGCTATGAATTGTAAAATCTCACAAACATCCTCAAAATGTCCCAAAACAAGAAAATTCACATGGGCATATTGTCATCACTTATATGCCAAATGAAAACAAACATTTCTCTCCTATTTTGATACCAGCTGATATGAGAGCAAAAACGTTATGAATGTGACCCAATAAATGTTTCATCTTTGAATGGAGCCAAGAATTCGAGGTTGAATGCGACATTGTTCCCGGAGTAAACACAGCGCTGATATCCCAGAAGCTTATTGTCAAGAAGCTTTAAAGAGCATGCAAAGCTCCCCGCATAAAGGTACTTGTGTTTTATCAAACATACTTCTAAACACTTCTTTTAGTTTGTTTTAAAATACTGCAAAGTTTTGTACAAATCCTTTCTTTGTAATGAAAAGTCCAAGTTGATCCACAATGCTCTCATTTCACACCTTGGAAATAACTTATATTAACTTACCAAATATTCACATGTTGACAGTAAAAACAGTTCACTATGCAGGCTCCTCATTCTGAGGGAGTGTTCAGTTATGACATAAATTTAACAGACATATAGGCAGTTTGGATAAAAGGTTTATGCAATAAAGCCATGGATGTAGATATGTAATTGGAATTAACCATTATTTACAACAGTTATTGTAAAGAATAATGAACAACTAAAGAATGAGACAACAACAGCAGTTAGTGTTTTAAGGTGTTTGTTTGTTTTAAACATATAAATAAATCTCTGAAGAATGTTTTTTATCACTTCCATTCCATGGTGCAACATTTTAGGAGTAGGAATATAATTAAGCATTGGTCTGGAAGCTGAACTCATTGACTGCACTAATATTGAGATACTTAATACATTCATCTGATGAAACAACATGGCAATATGATAGCTGGCAAACAAATACACTGTAAGACTTTCTGCACACACAAAATAATTACTTTTGCTTATGGATGGCTACAGTGACTTGCTGATGTTCTTACACTGTGTCAAGCTAGATTTACCACACTGAAAAAGCAATACATTTGTAAGGAACTGAATATCTTTGTACCAGGTATTTACATGAAGTTCTGTTCAAAGGTGAGAAATATTTCATTATGCACCAAGCCAGGTGACTGGTGTGAAGCCTCGTGATTAGTGACGTCTCCAGCTCAGCGGTAGGGACTGAAATGTCACGTAGTCTGGGATATTTATATCAGTGCGAAGGAACAATTAATTCTCTGCATTTGTAATACCCATAATGAAGTAGAACTGGGACATTCTACATTGGAACATCAGACTGGGGTATCTTAATATGGCGAATAGGTTTGTATGAGGTCTATCTCCTTGGTGTGATCTGGAAGGTGTGCAACATGCAGTCCGAGAGGGCAAGATTAAAGAAGAGTCACACCTCCCTTATCTGTGGACAAATCTTAGTCAAATGATCATAAGGCCTCATGATTTAGACTATTTCAACTTTTCAGACTTGTTCAAATCAAAATATACACTCATTTGATCTCTGACAAGCAGAATGATATTTTTCATGATCAACTGTATATACACTTTTACTTTCAAGCAAGAATGGTCAAAATTCAGTTTCTGGGATGGGTATGTTTTTATTACAAAAACTATAGTCTTAGAACTTGGACTTAACTACTCTTTTGAGCCATACTTCCAACTCGATAGAATCTATGAAAGTCTGCAAGACAATTCCCAAAAGGACAAGGAACCAGGAACCTTTTATGTACCTCAAACTATGGCGCTTTAGTTCTCAAGGACTACAAGCCATATTTCCTCAATGACTGTATTATCCTTTTTGCTGTTTTCCATACCATTCAGCTGTATCTCCTTGAAACAAGGGCTATAGCTCATCAGTTTAGATGTAGAAATCTGATCCCCAGATGCTGCCACAATCATCCCACTATTACACAATAAGCTGTGAGTGGGATGAGTTCCACCTGCCCTTATCATCCAGGAATCCAGTGTCAATCAATCTGGAGGAATCTATCTGTCCCTAGCACACAGTCGCCATTGGAATATCTAACCCTGTTTTTATTCCAAACAAATTGCCTGATAAGATCTGGACATGCCCAGTCTGCAGACAGTAGATGTCACACTTGCTTCCTATCCCACAGTCAATTAAAACAGATAATTCCTTCAACCATTACTCTTCCACTCATTCCCCACCATAAAATTTGTCAGATAAAAGTAAGGGGCCTTGTCCAAGAATTGTCCTATCTGATGAGGAGCTGCTGAAACTGCAGAAGAAGGTTACCCTGTCATTAAAATCAAAGTTTATTTCCACTTCCTTGATAGAAAGTCCCACCAAACTCACATTTGATGTTTCTCAGACTTTTTGAAGCATGAATAAATATGGGATTATAAGTTTGAACATATGCCTGGGACACTTTAGCTTCTATCTCAAATCTGGCTTTGAATAGGCAGATATAAAATAATCTCCAAAGTAACATTGGCGATAACCTACAATTTACTTAATAGCCCACACAGATTTTCTGATATTCATTTAATCAAAGCAATACATGCTCATAATCAAATACATACTTACTCTTATATCATGAGATCATTTTGTCACAGATACAAGAACAGAGATGTAAAGAAGCTTGGAAGCTTTAGGAACTGGGGAGGGTCTGTGTACAGTGTGTGAGTAGGTAAGATCTACATTCAGTATATAAATATCCTGGACACAGGAAGTGATCTTAGGGCGAGGTCTGCTTCTCAGAATTCAGTACATGCTCTTGGGACTAGGGAAGGACTGTGTTCAAGGTACATGGTCTTGGGACTAGGGAAGGACTGTGTTCAAGGTGCATGGTCTTGGGACTAGGGAAGGTCTGAGTAAAGGATATGGTTTTGGGACTAGGGAAGGACTGTGTTCAAGGTACATGGTCTCGGGACTAGGAAAGGTCTGAGTAAAGGATATGGTCTTGGGACTAGGGAAGGACTGTGTTCAAGGTACATGGTCTTGGGACTAGGGAAGGACTGTGTTCAAGGTGCATGGTCTTGGGACTAGGGAAGGACTGTGTTCAAGGTACATGGTCTTGGGACTAGGGAAGGTCTGAGTAAAGGATATGGTTTTGGGACTAGGGAAGGACTGTGTTCAAGGTACATGGTCTTGGGACTAGGAAAGGACTGTGTTCAAGGTACATGGTCTTGGGACTAGGGAAGGTCTGAGTAAAGGATATGGTTTTGGGACTAGGGAAGGACTGTGTTCAAGGTACATGGTCTCGGGACTAGGAAAGGTCTGAGTAAAGGATATGGTCTTGGGACTAGGGAAGGACTGTGTTCAAGGTACATGGTCTTGGGACTAGGGAAGGACTGTGTTCAAGGTGCATGGTCTTGGGACTAGGGAAGGACTGTGTTCAAGGTACATGGTCTTGGGACTAGGGAAGGTCTGAGTAAAGGATATGGTTTTGGGACTAGGGAAGGACTGTGTTCAAGGTACATGGTCTTGGGACTAGGAAAGGTCTGAGTAAAGGATATGGTCTTGGGACTAGGGAAGGACTGTGTTCAAGGTGCATGGTCTTGGGACTAGGGAAGGACTGTGTTCAAGGTACATGGTCTTGGGACTAGGGAAGGACTGTGTTCAAGGTGCATGATCTTGGGACTAGGGAAGGTCTGAGTAAAGGATATGGTTTTGGGACTAGGGAAGGACTGTGTTCAAGGTGCATGGTCTTGGGACTAGGAAAGGTCTGAGTAAAGGATATGGTTTTGGGACTAGGGAAGGACTGTGTTCAAGGTGCATGATCTTGGGACTAGGGAAGGTCTGAGTAAAGGATATGGTTTTGGGACTAGGGAAGGACTGTGTTCAAGGTGCATGGTCTTGGGACTAGGGAAGGTCTGAGTAAAGGATATGGTCTTGGGACTAGGGAAGGACTGTGTTCAAGGTACATGGTCTTGGGACTAGGGAAGGACTGTGTTCAAGGTGCATAGTCTTGGGACTAGGAAAGGTCTGAGTAAAGGATATGGTTTTGGGACTAGGGAAGGACTGTGTTCAAGGTGCATGGTCTTGGGACTAGGAAAGGTCTGAGTAAAGGATATGGTTTTGGGACTAGGGAAGGACTGTGTTCAAGGTGCATGATCTTGGGACTAGGAAAGGTCTGAGTAAAGGATATGGTTTTGGGACTAGGGAAGGACTGTGTTCAAGGTACATGGTCTTGGGACTAGGGAAGGACTGTGTTCAAGGTACATGGTCTTGGGACTAGGGAAGGACTGTGTTCAAGGTACATGGTCTTGGGACTAGGGAAGGACTGTGTTCAAGGTACATGGTCTTGGGACTAGGGAAGGACTGTGTTCAAGGTACATGGTCTTGGGACTAGGGAAGGACTGCGTTCAAGGTGCATGATCTTGGGACTAGGGAAGGTCTGAGTAAAGGATATGGTTTTGGGACTAGGGAAGGACTGTGTTCAAGGTACATGGTCTTGGGACTAGGGAAGGTCTGAGTAAAGGATATGGTCTTGGGACTAGGGAAGGACTGTGTTCAAGGTACATAGTTTTTGAGACTAGGGAAGGTCTGAGTAAAAGATACGGTCTTGGGACTCAGGATGGTTTGTGTTAGAGGTCCATGGTCTTGGTACTAGATACTTGGTCTGTGTTCAAGATGTGTGGTCTATGGAGTAGGAAAGCTAAGTTTCAGATGTGTGGTTTGGGGACTAGACAGCTGTGTACAGAATGTAATCTTGGGACTAGGAAAGGCCTGTGTTCAAGACAAGACAAGAGGAATTCCACATTCAGTACATGGCCTTGGCAGTAAGGAAAGTAAGAGTTCATATGGTCTTGGTACAAAAGAATATGCATTTTGAAGGATGTGGTAATGGTTGCCCAAACACTTCCATTGAGATATTGAGGTCAACTGATATAACCTACATGGTTATTTCTTCATAAAAAGTAGCTATATGACAGATTGTGGAATAGCAATGAAATTTTGTAAAGACAATATGATGTATATTATAGACAAGGTGTCAAGATTTAAGTAGAAAATTCTAAATGCCATGGCATATGTACTTTACTTGAGTTGTATATTTGGTGCAAGATATTTTTAATTCAAATGACTAGATAGGTAAAAACCAAATTTATTAAATATGATTAAATACAGCTGTGACATGCACTTAAAATGTTATGAAGTGCAGCAAAACCTGTTTTCCATGTGATTCCACAGTGAAATGACACACATTATTTAAGTGATTTGACAGTGAAATTATACATGAATTTACATGAAACAGACACATGTATTTCATAGGATTTAACAGATAACTGACACATGTGGTTAAACAGCTAAATAAAATACTAGTTTATCAGCTTTCAATATGGCTAGAAAGAACGTAACATCAATAAAAAAGCACTATCGATTTAATCTTCTTTTCTCAAAAGGCATCAAGACATCTGTTTTCTATTTTAATTTCATGCCTCTGCATCAAAATGTGAAGCTAATCCACGTTTTTTGTTATAAAAGAAGCCAACACTGATGTAGGGATGTATGGGGAAATGATAATCTAACAACCAATTCTCTCTATGCTTGTAGTCCTAATTTATAACATAACCAATTGCACTCGTAAAAACCAAGGTATAAAACACTGAAATGCATGTAATGCATTTTATGACTAGAGTCTATAAAAAGGCCTTATGGATTTACTAGGTCCAAAAACATTTATGAGAACGATTTTGCACACAAGACAAAGTTTAAATGTTTTAACGGAAAGCGATCCTCATATGTACATATGTTCATTTATCTGAGGAAACCCTCGTAAAGATGGGTCGGAAACCCTATGCTTGCCACACGCAACCAAAACACCCCCCTCCACTCTCCCTTCACACGTGACATTCTGATTATGAAAAGTAATAAAGCAGAATTTCTCTCAATACGTTCTCATAATTACCCTGCATTTTCCACAAACTTCTCCACGCAGAGAAATGAGTAGATAAAGCCCCTTGAATTCATCTCTATGCTGTAATGTGTGACTACTATCGGAACTTCATACTTAATTTAAAGTTATAATTTGTGAGCCATTTCATGCATTCCCGTGAGCTCCAGGAAAAGTCATTATTACAGTGCTGGTAATCTGTTAATTCACTGCATACTGCATCTGTGCATCTTCCCAGCAAATCTAATGATTACCCAACACAGTGGGCTGGCAAGCTACTGGGAATGGGGCCCACGTTACAAACTTTCATTATGTTCGCTTATTTCATCAATGTCTTACTTTATGCTTTTAAACAAAAAAAGTCTCTTTCATATGAATCATCATAAAACTCCTACTTTCTGCATTTCATTATCCAAAATGCAAAAATTTGCATTTACATGTTATTAACTGAAGTGTTTTCATCCAAACCTACCACGTTTGTTTTTGATGTATGTTTATAACCAATGTAGAGGTATCTATTAACAAGCTATCTGTCCAGCCTAAGTACAAGCCAGTCTCCTACTGCTGGTACAAACCAGAGTCTGATTAGTCAGGCCGAAGACATGAAAATTAGATCTGACAGTAGACTGCCTTCCACTGCTTAACAGATACATTTCAACACAGTAGGGTCGTATAGATGGACCAGATAGAGAAGCTACCAATGTAATACTCTGACCCCGACCACATATCAATATTGCCATTGGCTGCCTACTGTTGTTCACATGACCATGTTGTAGATATCACACTGAGGTTACTTAATAAGCCCATAGGATAGAGGTGGCAAGCAATGCCTCACTGAAATCTCTATAAGGTCCTGATTCACTACCAGATAACTGGCTGTTGTCATACACTAATACCCTCACACATTCTCCAGATAATTCATCAACATGCTACTTAATATGTGTGTGTGTGTGTGTTTTCAAAACATGATATTTCCTTCTTGGTGCAATTTTATTGATATATTATCATTCTTTTCTGAGATGAAAAAGTCTGGCTAACTTTTCTCTTGGGAAAACAGTCCTCAAAATATTGTTGTAAACGCTTTGATGCAAATCTGTCTTTGAAATCAATATTCAAGAATGTTGTTTCATTAGCATGTGATATGGGCAAATGGGAAAGAAGAATTTCCTCAGAAATATAATAGAATACAGACGGTTATTGCAAACATAAAACATGCAAACTAAAAACACTTTCGAAATCTTGATAGCTCCAATTTACACTAGAATTGCTTTTACTTTTGTTTTAGGATTGAAACAAGTCTGCTAAATATTTAAAATCATGTTTCAAAAACGTTTGCAAAGATATATTTTGCAATATGTATGACAAGCAGAATATTCTTAAATTGATGTAAATGAAATTGCTACAATGAAACTTTTCTGACATAAATAAAACAGCAATATGCATTGTTCACAGTACAAAATTTGATTCCTCAAATTCATCCTAACACAGCACCATCGCACTTATAACATCAGTTAAAATTCTTAATGACATAAATCCATATCCCTAAATATCAATGCAAGACTTCATCCCTAACAACTATCATTATTTCAATTTCACATTTCAGTTGTTTATCATATCCAAGTTTTCTAAACGATATTGAGTGAATCAGTTTCACAGTTTTGAAGGTGTATGAAAGTTTCTCTACTCAACAAGTGTAAAAGCATTATGTTACCCACACTGTTTGAGTGGGAGTCCCCGGGTTGAGACAGGGCGTGTGCGCATTGTCCACAGTCTGGGACCAAGGTGTAGGATACACATACCATGACACTAATCACTCACTGCCATTGTTACATCTCAAAACAGATCATTCAGCTACCAACTCTCACACAAGGGAGACTGAAACTTGACAAAACCAGTTTCAGGGTCCAGTTGTTGGAAAATTTCAAACATTTTCTAAAAAACATTAGTTGCTCTGCATTCCAGAAATAAAGATTTTCTTCCTACAGGAACATGCACATTTTATACATAATTTCATACCACTTTGCACAGGTAACTGAAACATTTGATTTCCATCATTCTTTAATTTTTGTGTATAGTATATATCAGTTTCCTACTATGTTTCAAACAACCTTTAAAGAACCCCACACAAAAATTCAGTGAATCAATAGATTTTTGCTCCTTAATCACATTTTTCATTTGTTCTGAATATGTTCCATACTTCTAACACACTGGATGATTTAAGCCATAAAGTTTTCCAAAACAGATACACCTTATCAACTCTGTCAATGAATGAACAAATATTAAAGCATCTTTTGACCACAGATTTTCAGGATGTAATATCCTAATTCTGGTACCTACACAACTATATACTTTAAACACTGGATGCATTAAAGCCATGAAGCACTGTGTGTCTGTGAGGGATGACAGAGTAACCAGTTGCTTCCAATGGGTACGGATATTTAGGACAATATTTTCACTTGTCCAATGTTAAATCCTTCAATGGCTGATGGAAGCCGGGAGATCATGTGTGTTGAGCCCACTTGATCAGCGTAATCAAGCATCAGAACAGACCGGCCACCATCGCACATGAAAGAGAGGAAATCAGTTTGCACTGCAACTAGATATCCCAGTCTAAGTGAACAATTGCCAACAAAACCATAAAGGCCAAACTGGCACCATCTACATGAAATCTAATATGAAAAATTAACACTGCTCCCCGCACCACATAGGCTTGTTTGTCCCTCATGACAGAGCCAGAAAGTTGATCCGTGGGCTGACCAGAACCTAGACTCCATCCGATCATTGTCCAGGGGATCATTTTGGAGGAGTAGTCATTTGAGGTCCAGTAATACACAAGGATATTGGTTGATTGGAATGTTCATCACCCTCCCCCAATCTCTCTCCCTCTGGACACACAAGACAGTCCCTTTGTCTTTTTACTGTCACAAGACATATACATTGTGACTGCTTTCATAGAACATACTGATGAGTCATATTGTGTTGAATACAACTAGTTGTAAAATGTTTCATACATTTACCTAAATAATGCTGAAAGCAAATATCCATATAATATGGAATACAACTTTGTATATGGTATGTATTTTAGAATTCAGCTATCCATATAGTATTGAATACAGCTA
This sequence comes from Haliotis asinina, assembly GCF_037392515.1. Classification (NCBI taxonomy): domain Eukaryota; kingdom Metazoa; phylum Mollusca; class Gastropoda; order Lepetellida; family Haliotidae; genus Haliotis; species Haliotis asinina. Next base: position 10,100,633 of record NC_090282.1, read on the forward strand.
ACTGTTTTGGAATACAGCCATCAAAGAATTGAATATAGCTATTTTGAAAAATAGCTATCCATATAGTATTGCATACAGCTAGCCACACTATTCCTCATTCATTGCAATTGTCGTCTGGAAAGATGAAAGTGTTGTCCATTAAAATTACAGGAGTCAGCAACTTCTGTTGTTGATGAACCAACCCCCAAAAGCCAACTCCAGACACATTCCAGGTTTAGACTTCTGTACCGATTCCAAAAGTATTTATCCACAGTCAAACTGTCATTGTTAACATCAAATGTTTGGTCACACAATTAGAAAGGAAGTTAAAGGGGAGCCGAATTAAACCCCATCACAGGAGGGGGATTGCTATTCTCTATGGCAAAGACAATGTCAATACCGGCTGATCCCCACATTACAAAGGCACGCTTGATAATTCATGATATCCCATTAGAATCAAACATGAACAAATTTGACTGAGGTTTTGCCCCATTAACCACTAAATATTTGAAGGAAGTTGCATGTTAAACAGCGGTCAAGGCCTGTAAATGACCACTTGTAGGAGAACCATGATCTCGCTAGATTTATGATGCTCCAATTAACAAATCACACAGGCCAATTTTTTTCAACTGATTAAATCTTTTCAAACAAAATTTCTACACCTTTGCATGAGTTGTAACCATAAAAAGTGAAATTATGAAACTTGCTCATTCTGTCTGATATTGTCGCAGGTAAGTTAATGTTTTAGATTGTAGTTTATTGTTGGGTATTTGACTGCGAACTCCATCCCTGTCAGTCAGATGGTTCTGGATTATTAACCCTTAATAATCTTTCCACAAGTTGTATTGTGAGGGCATTTCACTCTCTGGTGGGGAATTTCACATTTCAGGATTACTTTTCAGCTGGAGCAGATAATTTTCATCCAGTACACACAGGCACGCAATGACAGTATCACTTTAAGGGCAGATTGTTCTCTCGCCTAGTTCCAATTGTTTCCTCTTTTCATTTTAACAAGCAAAGAAAACTCGAGTATAATATTTCCTATAATTGCAAACTGTTTTCATCTTTGTGGATAGATCCACATCTAATGTGTAGATCTGTTTGACTGCTTTAAACCACAGAAATAACACAGGTGTCAGTTTCTAAACTGAAGGATTTAGATTAACTCCACTTCAAAAAGGCATTACAGAATACTCATAAACCAGTTAATTCTGTCCCTACTCTCAATGTACATTGTACACTAAACATAAAGTATGCTGTTTGTAAAGCTATTTTGTTCACTACAGAGCAAGGTTTTAATTACACAAAGTCACAAGGTGATGGAATTGTGGCAAACAGTGTGCCATGCTTGTTATAACTTGAACAATGATTTGCTGAATAAACATCCACATCTCAAGTTATATGTGAGCAGCACATGCAATCCCAGCTTACTATCGACCATTTTGTCCACAAATATAACAAATGGTTACTTTATTGGGAAATTGTGTAGAAATATGATCATATCACTACAGTATTAGACGTGTAATGTGACCTTTACTGTTACTGCTTGAGACGATACAGATATCTGCGAATGGAAACTGTGGCAGTTTCGATTGTTCTTAACAACAGGAGTTGATGTGATTTTGCTTTATCATCAGCATAGCAATAATCTCACCTATTACCAGCCGACATTGTACATTAAGACAGCCTTGAGCATATTGCTCGCTTAGTAACTGAGAGATATTACATGGTCCTGTGTACTTACAACCCAAACATGTGAACATTCATTCTTTAAATGATATTTTTATGGTATAATTTACCACAGATGAGGGTTGTTTATTCCTGGTAAATTTGAAAACAGTATGAAAATGACATATGTCAAGAAATGTACATGCTAGGCACAGATACCATTGTCTGTATAAGTACATTGTACATACACATACAGGTCACAAGACAATATACATACAACTAAGTGATATATGTCACAGAACACGTGTCTTTGTATAGTTGGTTATTGTTTTTTCTCCTTTTTACGCATCTTTAAAAAAATATGACAGAAAGATGTCAAGAAATAAATTTCTCAAATTATATTAATAATATTTGTGTGTCAAATAAAGAGGACTTGTAACAAAGAGTTTACTTTCCTGTGTACAATGTGTAGCAGGTAATGATTATTTGATTGTTCTGCTGTGACTCCTACTGCATGTAATGAGTGAAATGTAGGACTCTCCTAAATGACTCTCCTGTCGTGTGTAATGAGTGAAGTATGTGACTTGCCTATTGTGTGTAATTATTGACTCTCTATAAATTCAAAGATAAGACTGCTGACATGGAATCAACCTATGAAAGTTATGCCTATGTCATGTACGCTTCACGCAATATACAACCTAACCCGATTGACAGATAACTGACATTGTTATTTGTATGTATCAAGACTGGGTGACAGACAAATCATTAACTTCCTGATGCATTGAAGAGCTATGAAGCGACGCACACTGTGAAGGTTTTGTCAGCACACAACTTGAATGGCTTGACAGACAGTCCTGAATTCTCTACGCTCACTGCTAACTCACTTGATATTTGTTTTGATTCAAATACGCGTTACAGCTAACTGATAAAACACATCTTCAAGGTAGCCTAGGATCAGGAAATATTGACTGACTTGTGTTGTATTTGGAGAAGCCAGTCTGTCTCAATCACCACCAGCAGGGACAGGCACACTAGCACTGACAATGATTGGCGTATATATACATTCACTGTAACCGACTGTGGAACATTCCTGATATATTAATGTTATTGACATAGAAATCATTAACAAATGGGATTGCATCATGATCAAATGAATTGTGTTCTATTACTTGAGTACATGTTGAATTTTAGGTCAGAATCTTGAAACTTTATTTCAATTAAAAGTGATGATTAGAGGATGTAAACAAATCGACAACGTAAACAGTTTATGTTTCCTGGCATTGTGTCAAAACAATGACAGCAATCCTTGACTTCAGTATGAGAGATAGATTAAGAAAATCTTCTCCAAATCAATCTTTTATCTTTTAAAGACAAACAAACAACAAACCAAATGAGAAAGAACATTCACTGAAAAGTTAAATTCAATCAACATAGCATTTGATGTTTGGAAGTCTGATGGGGAAATCAAACTTGGTTCCTCAGTAAAAAACTGACAGTTTTAAAAATGTAAAGAAAAACTTTAAATATATTTGCTAAATATGCATAATATACAAAATATATGAGTGACACTTAACTCATTTTGTTTGGAATGTAGGTTTGGTTTTGAGAGATAGTAAGATAGGCTGTAAATCCAAAAACACAAGCCCAGAACCTGTGCTTCTATTTCTCAACCCTTCACACAGATCAGATGCACCCATGGAACAACCATGTACACTATAGATTCGCCCATTCAAATTGACACACAATCACATCAACAGATAAACCATGCTGACCCCAGTAATGACTGACAACTTATGACAGACAGACATAAATTCAAATTAAGCTTTCATGATTCCATAAAGTTAACCATGATTTATACCCAGCTGTCTGCTGTTCTTGAAGTCTTGGGGTACAACTTGGGAATGCTAACTGCCCTGACAGTGTGCCATGTAAACATTAGTCTTGCATCACATATCAGAAATTTCCGTTAATAAAGAATTGTTAAAAATATTTGTTTGGTGAATGCAATTTCAGAGAAATCTCCTATTCAAGCACAGTTTACTTTAATTATATTTATGAATTGAGTTTTCATGGATAGATGCAAACTTATGTACTTATCACTTCTTGAAAGGTGTATTTTTACAGATATCTATATTTCATGCCCTGCAGCACCAGCAAATATCAGTTCATCAGTTACAGAAAACTGATGTGGACTGCCACTGTGAAGGTCCCTTGCACTTCCCTGTCTACAAACTTAATTCACTACAACAAACTAGTGTTGTTTTTTGTCCTGTACATAAAGCACCTTTGAATGTGTATTCTGTAATTATATTATCAAAAACCTAATTTCATTTGGCTAATGAAAAGCTAAATTAGTAAAGTTAATGCTATAGTGGAAAGAATTGCTTTGAATAATTTAGATGAAGAAAAAATACAATTACAATTGTGAGCTCCTAAGCATTGAGTGCTTATATAATGCATATATAGTGATAAATCTATAGGCACATTCAATGGCTGACAATAATCTGCTCCAAATGAGATATCTCCAGTTTCCCTTTCTACGTCAATCAGGCTGAGATATTTATCTCAATAAAGCAGAAAGGTATGGCTTGGCGGTGATGATGTCACAATTCTGTATTACAAGGATGAAGGGATGCATGATCTCCACAGCTACTCTACTGCTCCCTGTCTCAGTCCCTCCAAGTGCCTTAAATTTACTTTTCTAATGAAATTACTCCTCTCATGGAACAGATGCTAAGCTTACATCAACTTTTGACAAGTCGGTATGTTATAATAAGTACGAACACTATTGGCATTTATGGTGGGATTCTGAAGCCATTGCAAGATGGAGAGGCGAACATTTGGTTATGATTTCAGTGCTCTAGCCTGCTGTCTGGTGAATACATTATCAAGCCATGGAGATGGTGAATACTTGTTGATAATGGGCAGATACTTAACTGTGTCCATGATTATACACTGATGTGTCCATCAACTCAGGAAGTTTCAAATTATATTGATTTTGTTTCATACTGCTTATATAATTTACATAAATGTTCCCAGTGCTTACCATGAAAGTGTGGACACAGTTTAAATTACACTGCTTGAATACCTTGTAATTCATCACTGGATCCACACATGATGTGAATTAAGTTGCTGGAGAAGTATCTATATAATTAAGTTTTCTTTTGAATCTTAAATAGTGCATATTTCACTTTTCAAAAACCAGTTTTTTTCTCATTTATCATATCTTGACGACAGTGTTGATAGTTTTACTTCACAAAATGTGCTGTGTCTATTCAAAAACATCTTAGATGATAGGTTTGGCTGCAATAGATTATGTGTGATATAATAAAATTCAAGTTTGACTATTTAAAAATTCAGAGAAAAGTGAAACATTCACACTGCACCTACTCAAAATTTGCAATAAATTCCTTTTTTGTATAATTTATTCAAGAAAAGAGTAAAAAAATAAAATGCAGATGAGTCCGTTTTAACTGGTAATCCTTCAAGATTGTCGAAGTAGAAGGCGATCAGGAGAGCTTTCTAAAGTTTTTGTGACATATTTGTTACAAACTCAATCTTACTAATCAATGAGTGGGTGCCAAAGCTCTTTTGTATTCAGATATTAAGACGTTATTCCAAATCCATGAATAGTGAATTAAGTCTTTTATCATTGCAATCCTCCAACAAACAGCAAAATTGATGATCACAAATCCTTCGTCTCATCTAATTCTCTACTTGGCCAAGTCCCAGTGTTCATTACAGATTCATTGCTTGTGATGCCGTATATTACGCAATTATTAATACCAGAGTTACACACCCTTGGGGCCAACAGGATACGCACACAAAACCGAGTCAACTCTCAGCTGAATAATGCCTTGACGACAGCTATAAAAAGGCCAATTGTCTTGATGAGATTATTGCCCGAATGATATCGTGTTAATTCAATAATTGTGGCCTCGATGACAATCTCGATAAATGTTATGGCAGGAATACAGGCAATCAGCCATGATGCATCAATAATGCAGCCAATAGTAGCAGGGATGTTGGGAGGATGTTATGAGGTGGGTAGTGGGGCTCGTGGATATCAGAGATCGCCTGCATATATTGTCATCTAATAGCCCCTGTGAGAGACCGCATGTCAATTATGTGCGGTCCTGTATAAACATAGTTTTAGATAATACTATTCTGATTTGTCCACTAGGAATTGGGAGGGAATGATACATCCAGCGCTTCCTCCCGGATTAAATGGATTGATTCAGATGATGTCCTTTTCACTTTGCTAATGTGATGATGTAGTTGATAATGAAGTACAAATTACTCACTGAATAAATGCATAAATGATCAATATGAGTGATGATTAGCTGTACAAATGTTGAATTGACCCTATCATTTTACCAAATTCAAAGAGACTGCACAAGAGAAAATGAGTTATGTGACTGCTTCTGAGCATATTAATGTGAAATGTCTCTTCAAAGAATAATGCTGTATGAATGGTAATGTACCTAACTTGTATAATGATAGGTATAAATTATTCACGGAAAACACTATCATTCTCAAATTTATGTGTATATACCGATGAGGTAAAAAAGGGAACACTTGTTACAGAATACTGTTTACTGTTCTAATCAAGTAAATGTTCATCTGAAGAAAACAAGTAACTGAGACATGTGCCAATTGTTTCAGGGTAGGTACATGCAGTGTATGGGTTTGTAGCTGGTGTATATGGTTTTGTATCTCGTGTGAACAGGTCTGTACCATGTGTTTCTATGTACCTGAAGTGGATGGGTTTGTACCATATGTCTCTTTGTACTAACTTGTACAGTGTTGTACCATGTGTTTCTATGTACCTGAAGTGGATGGGTTTGAACCATAAGTCTCTTTGTACTAGCTTGTACAGTGTATATGAGCTTGTACCTAGTGTGTACAGGTTTGTGTCTTGTGTCTATAGGTTTGCACCTTGTGTGTACAGGTTTGTACCAGGTGTATATGGGCTTGTACCTGGTGTGCATGGGTTTGTATCTTGTGTCTATAGGTTTGTACCTGCTGTGTATGTGTTTGTACCTCGTGTGTATGCGCTTGTACCTGGTGTGTATGGGTTTTATCTTGTGTCTATAGGTTTGTACCTAGTGTGTATGGGTTTGTATCTGGTGTGTATGCATTTGTACCTGGTGTGTATGCGTTTGTACCTGGTGTGTATTGAACACACAAGTGCGGCTTAAACCTCAACTCACATCAACACAAACTGACTCATCAGCAACATCCCTGAACTGAAGTCTCCCCAACACAACTGAAGGAATCCCCCTCCATTTCACAGTATTGTCCCCATCCCCTTCCATCTGAATTCAAAGTAATATTGAAACTGTTCATATTCGGAGCAACAACTAACAATGTTTACAAATGTACCAAAGCAGCTGTCAGGGTTACATGTGTGAAGAGGATCATTTGCTCTAGTGGTCCAGAGGAACAATAAAGATGGACTAGTCACAATGCCACTTACTGTGAATGCTATCTAGAACCCCTACTGGGCAATTTGTTGCTTGACCAGTGGTCAGCACTAATGGCCACTCCAGTCCACCATAACTCCATGGGGTGATCATCGGCCCATACAACTTTATTTATGTAGTCTGATTATTTCAGTTCCTGTTTCAAGATGGAGGCGATGAGTGCAGTCCTCCTGGCTTACATGTTTGTTCTTGTTCTCTAATGACCTTTCTCACTGCCATTGCATAACTCTCACATCTTATCAACTTGGAGGAGAAATCTTCCCAAGATACTTCATGATAACATCCAACACCAATGAATATTCATTACACAATTAACATCGCCAAACATTTTCCGTCATCATTATTATTTATATTAAAAAATTCTAGAACATACCAAAGAAAACAATTCCCAGAAATCAAATGAACATGTGTTCACAAAGATTGATGACTAATGCTAGGCAGAAAGCATTCAAAGGAATTCACTTTTGAAACTGACATGCTATGTATCATGAGCTGAGGAAGTAATACCAGATTTCAGCTGTGTCCCCGTCTCTGACAGTAGTGTTTGAATGTGACCATACAGACTCTCATCCACTGTGTGGAACTTGCACCATGATGAATATCGTGTCTATGTGGGTAAACAATTACATCACAAAAACACTAAGACTTTCTTCCAATGATGTTCCATTTGACTCTTAATTGCTTTCCCAAACATCCTTTTTCAAGAAACAGTTCACAAAGATTCGAGAGATGTTATTTTTAAACCTGAGATTTATAGTTTTTCACTGTTTCAACTAGTTTTAATCAGATGATCAAGACAGTACTAAAATTCAGCTCAGGAAGAAATACTGCAGATGAAATTTACACTTGGTTCCTGGAATGCACTTTTTGTATGAGAATCTTTCAATTACAATTCCTGTCAGGAATTACTCATATCCAACAAATGTTGATAAATAGTTCTAAATCATTACCCACATGTCGTGTGGAAATAAAATGCATCATATGACTCAAATATGTGTTAATCATCCTCACTGTTTCAATTTCTGAAGACATAAACTACGGAGATGTCTAAAATTATTCATCACTGAAAGAGCAGGATTCCAAAGGCATCTGCCTCTTAAAACTGTGTAAATAATATGGAAAAGATGTTATCAACATATTCTCCATATAAGCATAACTGCCCTTCTCACCGAAACCTTTCTTTCTGAACCCTTTTCAAGGTTAGTTTTTCTTTCAGTCCCATCTTGAAGTTTCACAGCAATACCCAACCTTTCTAGTTCCCTTAAAACAACGACCATTACATAACTCTATCCTGATGCAGCAGTCTTGCTGTCAAACCAATACTATAAACTAATTCACAACTGTAGATTTGTCAAGTTAGGATTCATACCCACAGCAAGCCCCAACCTAATTAATGATATAATATTCATAAAATGCTTGCAGTCTTGTTGCAGACTTCCCTTCCATAACTCCCCTTTGTCACCAATCCCATTCTCATTCTAAATCTCATTCTAACATCTAAACTCAGCTACTAAAATCCTGATTTCTATAACACCTTGCTGATATCAAGCTCTGCAGCCATCAAATCCCTTCAATATAACCTTTTTACCCCCAAACTCCATTTAGTCAAAATATACCCATGCAAAACCTTATTCCCATTAAACATAAAAGCCACAAAACACCACTCCAATCAAACAGCAGTTTTTCAAAACAACTCCCATCAAACCTCACTTCATGACAAATTAACTCTCATCAAGCTCAACTTCCATCAAACCTCACTTGTACAAACCCCACTCCTACAAACCTCTCTTGTACAAAACCCCACCAGGCAATATGGAGTTACAGAAAGTTTCTGAGGGTGGAGGAGTGTTTGATGTAGAGGTTATTGTCAGTTATTGCTCTACCATCCAGAGACCTGTCTTTGTAATCGGCTCTGTTGCCAGCCAAAAATACTTCCCTATCCCTCTCGTCTCTCAGCAAATTGTCCAAATAAGCCAGATTAGAAAGGCAGACATACAGTTAGATCCACATAATTAATCTGCAACACAAGCCTGGGCTATGCTATATTGATGAGATCCCCCATCATCCATTACTCCATGACAGCTGCCTCCAATATATGTGGCCACTTTCCACCCAACCCCAAATCTTCGCCAACCCTGACTCCACTCAATGTCCTTCATGTACACCTTTCTCTACAATTATCTACCAGCACCGTTATTCAATATCATTCTACCATCATACCTGCCTAAGCTGAAACTTCTCTTTCTGTCAAGAGAATACAACAGAATTACCTCCCTTGAACTTTCCAAATTAATCTTGCTATGATTTTAAAAATCAATTTTCCTAAAAACGTTACACGTTTTAACTTTTTATGATATGTAAATATAATTCAAATGTCAGTTTCTTACTTTAAACATGGGCCCGTTTACCAATAGCTAACTCTAATTGATAAACAGCATTGGGCAATTTTCACAACATGTGAATTCTACATCTTCAATATGCTACACATCATTTATCATCATAAAATGTCAAAAGTTTACCCCAAATTAACATTCTGACATGTTTCTTGTTTTTCACCCTACCATGGTAAGAAATTCAAGACTCAAATATTAGTCTAACCAAATGATACAAAACAACATGGCCATGTTCAACATCACTGAACTCAAACATAACTGGAAATAGTTCACCAATACAGAGTATATCCAGCCAATTCAACCTCTCTTTGTAATGGCAAAGAAATGTAAACAATGTGTCACCACTATGCATGAAAATGTCACAGTCATGTGAATAGTGAATTTGAGCACAATGAAAAGAAAGTCTCTGAATTTGTTCGCCTTTCTCTTGAGCGTAAATCAAAGGGAGTTTAATTACCCGTCATGAGTAGCTTCCCGCAGTTCTCGGACTAGTTGGGGAATTTATAACACTATCCCGTGTAATTCCACAAACACTTTTCTCTGGGGAATTTTTTCTCACCTATCTAATTTTGTCTTTTTCCTAAGTCATGCAGCTTGATGAGTGTCACGTCACTTTAAGCCGATACTATCACTTCAAATTAATGTACACCTCACAACACTTAAATGGCCATTTTTGTTGGTGAAATTTCAACTTTAACTTTTTAACTGATGAAAGAGTTAATCAATTTGGTCACTTGTCTAAAAACGATCAATTCACTTTGTTCTCGTGATAGAAATTCTTAATGTTAAGTGATGGGTAGACATAAGGCTTGTTTTATTTACATGATGTAATTATTTTAATTGAATTGTCATTGCCAGCTGGGGCTGGCACATACAGGTATTAGACGCTGCCTTAAAACACTGACAAAACACAGAATCAATGTCACTTTACAAACATCAGACCCCTTTCTTATATCCCTGGTAAATTCTACAAAATGAATTTTACAAAAAGATGCACAAATTATTTCTATAATGTCCCATTATTCAAATTAATATTTAAAGTTTAACTTTCCCAGTTTTGTTATTAATGACTTTAGTAAATCTCCTTTCTTTCTCACAGAAATTGTTTTACAAAGTTGGAAGGACATTTATATTGCCATGACCAACAATTCCATGTGGACAAAGGACATTTTGTTTTCATAATTAGGGAATACTTGTCATTAATAGTGCATAACAATGCCAAGGGCTGTCAGTGCCATGCAAGATTCCATGCAGTGTACAATGCCAAACAGTAGTGAAAACTGTTGGATCAACAGCTATAAATCAATGACAACACAAGGTGTTAGCAAAAATAAAATCATCAATGAAGACATGCTGCAATAATTAACACATATTGTACATATACAAGATCGTTATGTCTTTTATCACTGTTTGTTTGATTGAGTAAATTAGTTACATTAACGGAAGATGGTTTAGGAGAACAAGAGATACATGCATTATGGACACAACTGTTTGTATTGACAATGTTAACTGTAGTATCATGGTATCTGTTAACAACTGATATATGGTGTATATATACATTCATGTTTCCAACACATGTCATCTCAGTCTTGTCAGTAACCAACTTTGGTCACATTTGATAACATTTTCCATAAAACTTATCTTTACTTCAAACCACGCCAGACATGCTCTGTAAGTCACATGATCTATAATTTATGATATAATTCTTTCCTCAAGCCAATTTCAAAGACAAGCATTCCAAGAGAGGCTTGGGAACTGATCTTAGATCATATTCTAGGGATGAATAATTCCACTGATGAGAGTTAACAATGAGCAGTTGTCCTGATGACAGCATTAATTCCAATCTTATCTGAAGGAATGACATAGAGAGATAGTTTTGTTGCTTATAGCTTATTTTTTAATTCATTGCCACGCTGGATATTCTGGTGTATTGATGCATCAAAAGTTTCACATCACATCTTAGCAAACAAATTAACATCTTGCACATTCCTGCAACTAATGACACATAAAAAGACCTCCAGCTATGAATATACATTATTTAGCAAAACAAATACAATTAAGTAAATTTGTTTTTATTTATTAATTAGGCAATTACATGTGGGAAATTGAATGAATGATTTTCCACCTGAGTTTGGGGGAAAATATTTTAAGACAAAGGTAGTTGCAAGACAATGTGATAATATTCACTGCTTTTAATTTTCTTTCTTCAGACTGCAAATCAAGATTCTTTATAACATATCTATTGTGTTATATGTAAGGCATACTTGTTACAACTGTAGGACTACTTACTTATGAAAACAGGAAATTATTCATTGTAATGAAATCACTATTATCTGGCTAATTGTTGGGACAGGAAATAAAGAGTAATAAAACATATACATACTTAAATCTTGAGTGTAATTAATCAAATAATCAGATGGAATAACAATGAAATATAACCTGAATGAAATTACAAATTTCCCAAATAACAATGAGCCATTGTTAAAGTCTGATGTACCAACAGAAAGAAATGTATATATCGGATATATACGTGGCTGATTTTGTTCCATTAAAGCAGCAAAGTGACTCAATGGTTGATTAATGGTTTTTATACAAATTCCCATTGTGTATATGACTAAATTATCAGGTGATCAGTTTGGTATTATTTCTATCTTTTTTTTCACGGTCAACAAGTCAATACATATTTCAATACTGATAGATTAGAAAGATATGAAACATGATGGATTTCATATGTTTGTGCTTGCAATTCTGAAAATATCCATCTAATAACATAATCATTTGAAACAAACATCAAAATGGTAGTTTGTCAATGTATAACCTCAAACATTTAAGCTGGTTTTACTATCAGTATTCAGTATTAACTGATATTTCAAAAGGAATGTACGTTTTTCTTTGATCTTAAAGAAAGACACAAGAAGACATGTGACAATGAACTAATGACAGAAAAGAGGGAATTATGCATGGCATCCAATGCTTCAGATTATATCATTATTTCCCCCAAATTACTTGTTGTGTAACAGTGAATTCGGATTTTTGACCACTAATTGGTCCTGTGTTATCAGCGATTTACAGCCTAGTAGAAAAATTACAAGCTGGAATGATAAATGTTCTGCAAAACACATCAATGAAAGATGATAAATGTTGACTGAGTCTTGTCCACAAGTGATATTGTGACTAATATCACTAGACTCCATTGTCATCTATTTCAGTCCATCATGTTTATTTCACTTGTGTATTGCAATCATGCTCAGCTGATTACACTCAAATAACCAACTAACAGGCTTGCAATAATTAGGCAGATTAGCAGCTCTCTTTATTGTGATGATTAGGTTATTTAATTACACAATAATCTTGTCATTAGATGATATTGTCTTCATTAAAGGATCATTAATTTTTTGAAATAGCAAAACAAGATTTATACCACAAGGAATAATACCTCTGTAGCATGTCCTTATTAATTACTGGACACTACTGTCTTCACTGCTAATTATAGTACTTTATTGAGAAAATAGCAAGCCCAATTATAGAAAAGCCTGAAACATTATTGAGATTTCAGTATGTTGATTATGAGAAACTGCATGTGTTAATCAATATCCCACTGAAAACCCTGCTTATACAATAAAAGTATATTTACAATGCATATATCCAGCCATTAAACAAATTATGCCTTTCTCAATATTAATGAAAAAAGAAAGATTTTTTAAAAAACCATGTACATTAAAATAATTAACTTTAAAAAAATCTTCCAGAATTCAATATGCACTTAGTAAGGTAAAGAGTGTTGTTTTCAAGTATAGATTCATGGATGATATGTTAGTCATTATGGGGTATTACATTAACATATTAAAATCTCTTATTTCTTCTTGTCTGTGTGAACACATTGTTCGCCAATGTTGACACGATATGACAAGATCTATGACCTATCACATGTTCGTCAATGTACAATTAGGAACACATGTTGGATATCTACACTTGAAAGAGTTTCTTTACTGATAATTTTTTAGCATAGGCAATGAAATGTACCAGTGGTCTTGATGGCATGAAATATAATGCCTGATATCACCAGCATGCAATGAAATGATATCCTAATTCATGGAGATAAGCTGTAATTGAACATAAAATTTGACTCAACGTGGGTATCTAGCTTCAATTATCTATGCGTAGGACAGAACCCTGTCTGGCATTGATGTCGCCCCAAACACTGAGGATTAGGACAATTGAACACCTAGTGTCTAGAGATGGCTCCGATAGGCCTTTAATTCCAAGTGAATCTATAAAGACTTTAATATGATATGTCTTCATGGCAATGTTCTTGGTGATTAATAGTACGTTAAGGCTTTGATTTCAGCCTTTCTTCAGCTCGGGAACATCCATCGCTCTCGCGTGATCAAGTGAACGCAAATTATGTTGACATCGCTATAGCCACCAACAATAGAGGTTCACAGGCAAGCCTCTCATAGGACTTAATGGGGCTGAATCGTATCGTGATAAAGCGTAATCGGCAAAGGTAAGACATGTGGCGGGGCCCGGGGATCATCTGTCACCCGCCTTGTATCTATGTCGCTATCAGGGTGTGCATCTTATCTCTGCGACGATCAACTTGATCGCAAAGGATCAACTCTAACTTTTTGCAAGAGGGGTATGGAGAAAGGCCGTTTTCTTTGAATAAGAGGAGTATCAAATTAACACGATGTGTGCCTATTAAGAGAAGCTGTCTGGCAAGTTATGGTACTGAGACATGCCTATCTCTAATGACTGGCAATATTTATTTAATCCCATTCATTGAAGTCAGTGATCAGAAGTTCTCAAAAGAAATTCTTTCTGACCCTTATTGTGTTTGCGGGTGCCGTTTACAATTTGCACCCTAACACTTCACTCGGACTCAGGCAAGGCAGGTAAAGGTCGACTGAGTGTAAAATGAACTGTTTCTAACACTTAGTCACTGCAGGAAAACATGACCTTGTCAACTTTCAAAATAATACATTTGAGGAGTATCATGTTTGTTAAGAAAATGTGTTTAAGAGACTCATGAATGTGTCAGCTTATTGCTAATATTATTAGGCTTTGTTGAGATAAGGATTATATTAACAACTTAGATTTCTGTCTCATTTTATATGTAATTTGTCAAGAAAACACTAAACATCTTTACTCAACGGATGTGTAATTTGAGACACGAGTAATTCATCAGCCTATGAATAATTAAATGATTAATGTGTATGTATTTCTTGAATAAAATAAAATCAATTTGTATACATTACCCCAATGTACATGATATTTTATTAATTTCAAGATATTCACATTCCATTTGGATTATGACATCTAGGTTTCGCATAAATTTTTCACTGATTTATTAACATCAGTAATGATAACAATAATAATAATAATAATAATACGGGGGACAAATAAACTGTAATAACATGGGCATACTTATCAGAATGAGTTCGGGATAAATATCAAGCTGTAACACTTTCCACAAAATTATCAAAAATTCACAAAATGAAAATATCAAAAAAATATTTTACTATGTTTTCCTTAAATCAAGACATAAAGAAAAGTGAAAATAGCATAACAGTCAAAACATGGCATACTGAAATTGACAACCTATCATGTGGACATGTCACGTGTCTGACGATTCAATTATCATTTCCTTTGTGATGAACATTAAGTTGCCCTTTATAAACAGAAAAATGATAGCAAATAAATGTACAATGCTTTAGTAAAAAAGACAGAATACTTAATAATTCATCCACATTATGATTATGCTCCTCAAGGAAAACCTTTAAATGATCTGTGTGTATGAGATTGACTGATTAGCTCTGAAAAGACTCATGTATGGAGTAGTTTTTGCCTATTTCCATACACTGTGGAAACAAAAGTAGTAACATTTAGCATTTTATTGTCAAAGTACACCTTCTATTGATAGAAATATTGTATATTCTACTTATCAGCTCAGCTCATTTAAATCAGAGAGGTATTTATAATTGGTACATATAATTTGGTTCCAATATGCAAAGACATTGTTAGCTTATAATAAACATAATATGCTCTCTCAATTCTTACAAAACATAATTTCAGAAAATGACAGCATTTCACACTGGTTCCATGTATGATAACTGTGATTATGTCAATCTTTGGTATGACTTGAAGATAGGATTTATACCTACTTTGCTGCAGGTTATATATCTTGTACCAAGCATTGAAAAGAAAGGGAGTCACTTCTACAAACATTGCTTTTTCATAATAAAAAATCTGCTACTCTTTCAAGAAAAGAACAATTATGAACAATTTTTCTAAACAGAAATCCTGAACCTATTTCTAAACATGTCATGATATTTACAATTGTAAATGAAATCTGTCTATTGTCTCATACTGCTTCCATGTGATTACACTGCATATGGTAAACTGTTGTAATGTACATGATTTATGTATCTATATTTCTATATGTTTGTAACTACTGTGTTCATATTTGTAGTTTATGGAATGTTGCTACTGTTTCTTGATGGAATACTATGCAATAAATATCCCTAAGCTCCTCTAGGCTATAGCTTCATGTACAGTATGTTTTTTTTACTTATAATATTGATGCAACATCTTTACATTCATTTTACTGTTCATGTCGGAATAACATTTCTCCATATGAATAGTTTCACTGTTGATAGTATCGCCTTTATTATATCAGTATCAACTGCAGATTAATTGAAAGGCTGTGTGTTTGATGACAGTATTCCTAGCCATGTATTGGTCATTATGAAGACAAATATCACAACTGCAGACCACTGAAGACAAAACAGGCACACCAGGTGACTTAACGATCTCAATATAGGTGATAACAGGTGTGGCTCTACCTGTCCAGGTTCCTATTTAACGAAATAAGACACCTTAATGGCCATTTTAGTACAACACAAACAAAACACATCTTGACAAGTGGAACCGAATTAGAGTCAATTTTCAGATTTAACTGAATGCAATACAATAATGTCTTAGAGACATATGAACTAAATAGCCTTACATTAATTACAAGAAAATGAAAGAAAGCTGAACATTAGAGGAGATATTGTGCCCTTACTTCCTACTGAATTAAGCCATGTTCTTTGATTTTCAGATGAAAGCACCTTAGTCAGATATGAGTGATCCATAAGCATTGATTTGTACATTGCTTAGGTACATGACAAAATACACCTACTTTTCAATTAAGTGACAAAGATCTACTTAGACAAGCAATTCAGTCTTATTGCAATCTTTCAGCCATGTATTTCTGACCATACCATGTTCCAGGATGAAAATTAATTACAATTCAAACCCAGTCTCCATATCAATGTTGCTATGAGTGAATTAATTATACATTTGCACTTTTTCTTTTCAAATATGCATCTGGTGAACTGCTTGTGAACAGACTTTAAAACTATTCATACTGAAAGCATTTAATTTTGTTGATTGGCAAGCACATCCAGCACATCAACTAATTATCTGAGCATGATTGCTTGTCTCTAACAGTAGTTATGCTGAAAGGTTAGTTCCAGATTAATGGAGTTATGGAGAGGCTTGTGGTTGAACACAATTACATGTATAACATAAGAGAAAGGATTCAAGGGTTAAAGGAATCACGTACCTCGCTTCTGCATAAAGGCAAACAAGTCATCAAGAAATTCTTTTCTCTTTGGGTCGTCACTGAGTTCATAAAGCTGAAAGAATAACTATTATTTAAAAAAACTGAAAAGAGTTTAATCTGCATATGAACATATGAGTGCACAATCAAACAGGTGCCAATTCAGATAAAGTTGTCTAAAAAACAGACAGTGTGCATGTATGAAATCACGGACAGTATATAGCATATTCATGTCTGGTTCTTCAGTCACTGCACCTCTTCTTAAGCTACTGTGTACATATAAAATGCTTTTTAATATTTTTTCTCAAAATTCCATTTAACTTCCTACAATGATCTTTTTGCACCTTCTCACTCCCATCATGCCTCGTATCCTGTTTCACTTCGCATCTCTTCATGTTTGTGTTAAATGTCTCAAGGTTTCCTGCAAACCTTCAACATATACCTGCATGTCTGAATTAAAAATTATAAATGACTACACATATTAAGACAAATAACATTTCTGCAATTCGTACTTAAGTGGTTAAGGGACAATACCTTATTTTGGATTATTACAAAAACAGTATCCCAAACAAAACTATTTTCCCATAAAAATAGCTACATCTTTGCAGTTCCCTTTATGTGTTTACGGATACTTTGTTCCAAGAACCAATAGTTTGGCATTTCTTCTAGGAATGAATACGAATGGGTCAGATATCGAATCCTGGCACTCCTTGGTAAGACACAATAGATTATACTAATATGAAAATGTATGTTTATCATGGTACACTGAATAAAAGGATAGCATTTCCAGTTCACACATTATATTTCTTTAGCTGATCACACTGGCTGCAATAACTGCCTCAGAACCTTTACTTGATAAATTGCATCTGTTATTCTCAAATTGAACCTTTATTCATATGATTTCTCAAATTTCATATGATATAAAATATTTATCACCCAAAGTTATTGTAGAAATGAATATAAAGGGAAATATAAATATAAATGCAATATCAGCATGGCAGTATGGATCAGATGCATGCTTCATGAAAGGGAGGCATAAAATATTCAATCAGAGTACATTGTATATAACAAAATCTCCTTAAATACACTACATTAATTATACATTGTACAAATATATTCCTGTGTTGAAAATTGAAACACGAGAAAAGTCTACTTTTGTGAGTGAGACTTTTAAAATCTAAATGTTCGCATACCATATTATCTGACTAGAACATTGATGGGCCTGATATTGCTCAGTATCAGAGTGAAAACTTGGTGTATATATGACCTGAGGCATTTCTACTTGTGTAATCGAATCCTTCAATTCTATGCAACTCGCTAGGCGCATGTAGAATGTACGAAATCAATTTGGGTCGAATTCTTCAGTTTCTGCTAGAGTTTGAATGGGTAAATTGCCGTTCCCCTGACGGCAAATCTTCATGTCAAGGAATAATATACACTTTCTACTGGCCACTATTTGTTAGATATTGAAACTCAGGGAAAAGGGTTTAATACCCTGTCACAAATTCCAACTAAAGCATTCGGTTGATCAGTTATTGCCATTAATGAATATTCTTGCAAGAGATACTGTTACACAGCAAACTGTTCTTCATATGCCAAATATTTCTAATGACCCTCACTGCATGATGTAAACGTTACAATCTCGTTACAATACACATATCACAATTTAGATTTTCATATTGGGGATTCTAATTTTGTAAACGTTGTCATTCTCTCTTTGTGTGACCGTCCCAGAAAATATAAGCATCAGTTGTATGGCGATCGGTATTACGAAGATGATGTCTCAAAGATGGATGTTGTATCGGTGTCAAAGAATGTGGGGGATAAATTCAATTTCATCCGTCAGTACCATAACTGATACCCGCCTTGACTATCGGTTAAAAAGAGGATCTCTTAAGATATGTATAATGTTTCGTCAATTTATGCACTGTGGTGTTGACACCGTACCAGAGTCTACAGACACAATTCCCAAGGTGGTGAAATTTATGATTCCACATTTTCAAAACAGAAAAAAATCATTATTATTGCATGCCTTTCTACAAAAGAAGTATTTTGTTTTCGCCGATAAATCGGATCTTAATATTAGTGGATGACATTTTGAAAGGTAAACACAATCCGTTGTTTAATAATTTACGTCTCCCAAGTGTTCAGTGATATCGGAAATGAAATTCTGCTTTTTAAAATATATGAAATGCAGAAAAATCCGAGTTTGAGCAAAAAGAATTAATAAATTTCCCTTTGAGTATATTATACCACCATCCACTAAGGCCAGCCTTCAACAGCGCAAGTGACCGCCCTCCGCCGCTCATTAGTCGACTGAGCTTGCCAACAGGCTCGGCGTAAGCCAATCATATGAATCGGCCTCTGAATAATTACCCCTAGTATTACCTTTTTATCTTAAATCGAAAAACAGTCAAATTTGTGTACTTTGACTATTTCCGGTTTCACTAAAATCTAGGTAAAGTCACACTACTTCCGTCCATCTATCAGTTACCAATGACATTCCACACTTTCATATCTGACGATGTTAATTTAAATACTTTTATCACAAAATAATATTTTCTAAATCGACGCCCTCATGTGTTTGTGGATATTTCTTATGTAATTTTTTCATGGTTTCAATGACTTTACAGAGAACACATGGACAAATGATACAGAAATTAGATTATTTAAAATACCTTTACATTGCTGAAATTAAGAAAATATCAAACGGACTCAATAAATGCTGTACATATGGTACGGAATACTTGTTTCTATTCACGTTGAATTTGATATAAATGGACAAACATTTGCATCATTTGGCGCAATGGGTTGTGCAGGCTTCCTCTTAAGTGGCTGTTGACAGTATGAATAAAGCTTTCTAAAGGACTGTCGGTTCTATAGAGACCTTTGTGACCTGTTCCACACGAGCAAATGTTTCACAATTCATCCCATAACGGCCTCTTATAGCGACAAAAGCCCACGGAATTTATTCAGAATCAAATGAAAGTCACAAATAAATTCATACCCAAGAATCACATAGAAGGTCTTCATTAAATATATGAAAAAGATTAAAGAATCTCAGCGCTTCATAAATACTGTGAAAGGTAAATTAATGTTTTATTTCATCCCATCAATATGTAAATCAAAAACGTGTGTATCGCCACACATTGTTGTCGATATAAGCTACAAGGGGGAGACATACTCTCATATTGAAGAAATCAGAGAAGTGTGAAACACCTTTCCAACTAGCTGACAATACCATCAAAGGGAGCGCGCATCACTAAGTGTGATATTGCTAGTTGTGCGGGAAACATTCTTTCCTAAGACGTGGCTTCTGGTCACAAAGATTTAATCAAATTTCTACAAATATATAAATATTTGTCCTGGGAATAAACGCAGGCTTTGATAGTCGGCGTTGTGTGGCTGTGGACGTCTGGTGGGTGGGTTGGGGTATGACGGTAAAGACCAATCAAAAGAAAATTTCCTCCAATTTCAAAGTCATCAACAGGTGTAGGATGATAGCATTTTTGTGATGATCAATTTCCTTTCATCAAAGAGATATCGTAGGTTGGTGTGAATCGTAGCTTTAATCCTTACTAGTCGAGGCAATCGTTTAATTTGGCGAAAATTGAGAAACAACTAGGGGTGTTGGCAACAATGATAGTGACCTCTCGGTCTCCCTCATAAGGATAACAATCAAAAATAACAAATAAGCCGGCCACGAGAAGTCTGTGATTTGAGCACTAACAGGTATATTGGATGCGAAATCATAAGATTCATTATTTGCGCCCCTCCGTAAACACGTGTCCAATAAAACGCATTCATGGAGGAATATAAAGCATCGCAACACAGAAAATGGACCCACTTTGAAGGACAATAAAAGCGATAACAAATAAATTCCCAAGAGGACGATTGGGGTAAAGATTGCAAAGAAAGCCAGATTACCGCGTCAATGAAAGTGATCGAACCATAACAAGCACACAGAACACATGTTTACATTTCTGCTCACAAAAGACACTCCATAATACGATTAAACCTGCAACAAATCCGCCCCCGGGCGAAAAGAGGGTAGCGCACCGTGGTTAGATGTCCTTTTCAGCTCTTACCGGTACCGTCAACGACCCGTGTTACGAGCGTTGAACAACGTCATGAGCCGACGGCACTATTTACATGAAGTGACGTCAAATCAACCAAATGTCTCGCACGATCGGCACATAGGGTTAGGTTTTACACATTTTTAACACATATTAGTTTAAATGTTAACATTAATATTTTCTTAACTAAAATGGGTATCCAGTCTAAACTAGGCCGACTCACGTCAAAGAACAGTCTGTTAGCCCAACGCAAGAATGATGTCCCTGTGATGTAGAGAGCTATGAAAATTTCAGGGATGGATTGGTGAAACTGGCTATATCTTCAGTGTCAGATATTGGTGCAGGTTTCCCTTCATAAACCTCAAACTAATGGTATTAATTCAGGACAATCTTGTCATAATCAGAAGTACTGGACAATACTGAAAATATATTTTTGTCTGCAATGAAACCAGTCACAATTTAAATGTGTCTTGTAGGGCTCACATCATTAACTGCACCATTTGAACATTTCTTATGTTCTTAGTCCGAATAGGTCCGTGTAGGAAGCACCTGCTGAGACTGAGACAGGTATTTGAGGAATATTTCACCATCATAAATATCGACGATGTAGGACGAGTTAATTCTTTATTACTGCGAAGTTCGTTGAGCATAAGCTTAATTGTCACTTGACACACAATCATCAAAGCAGATCAAATGTACATCATAATTCCTTAAATATGGTATGCGTCCATTCACATTCTTTTTCAAATATTCATTGTTCATTGATCACTTAATGAGAGCGATCCCCTGTCTAACTAATTCTTCGATGAAGCTGTGTTCTGATTCCTAGAACATGATCGGTTTCATTCGCTTGCCCTTATTTAGTGTTCCCGAGGTAGTGAGAAAGCTATCCAACGTCTTCGCATGCCGATAATTTCATAGGACAATAGATTATCCGATATACATCTCCATGGTGAGTGTGGCTATAAACAATAATTTGAAGTTTCATCAATGATTCAGGCGTCTTTTGTTCTGCAGAAAAACCGTGGGAAACATGAAAAACGTCAAATGAGACACCCCTCGTCAATTCCCTGTCAGTCGGATGAGTAATGTACTCAACGAACGAGTTCCACAAAGTGGGGGAATGTTTATACCTTAATAATTATAATACTCAGAAAAAGGAAAAACAGTTAGCATTAGCTATGAGATCATATGAATGAACACTGGTCAATATTAAAATATTTCACTCTTTATGAATATTTTCCAATTGAATTATATCTTATAATCGAAACGATTCTAGCTCCTTACTAAATATATAATTTTCATATTTTGACTCGTCTAAACGACCCGTTTTTACTAGGATCGCTAGTCCTATCAGATTATGATAGTGTACATTTATATCATTATAATGCATTGCCGTTTTTTTATTTTAGATATATACAAAACATGGATTTGGACATGTAATGTCAAACGGAAATTTTGAAAGCAACACTTTCTATTGAGGATTATTAGTGTGCAGAACATGTCCATAAGATACCCCTGCTAAGTTTCAATTGTGTTGGAGTATGTAATTGTAGACGCCTTTGTGGCTAAGAAATTTGGTGGTGAGAAATGCCTTGACGAAATGTCTTGTGAAGCATTACGATTCTTTACACGAACAATTATCAGTAATTGTCGCGGTCGAGTGTCATTACAAGACATGTTAGGTCACTCTACGTCACTGAGGCTCCTTGAGTCCTCCTACTTTGAAGAGAATTAACTATCATTAGGAATGACTTAGGTAGGAAATAATTACGAAATTGTCCCTTTTTCAATGACATGCCCTTGATGGCCGTAGGATTCACAGCTCGCGATCTCTTATCGATAATTATACCGAACATAACCGGATTAAGTCGTGGTTGGAGCAATTTTCTAAAAGGTGTGCTCCTCATGTATGGCTCTACGGGGACCTCAGAGGGTGGGGCGAGCGGGTTGGGGCATGATTTAGGGCGATCACTGGTCACTTTGTCGACATCGTGCTGCAATTTCACCCCCAAAGAACAAACGCCGGTCAATTAGGTTAGTTGGAGACGAGGATTGTACTTTAATATTAAACTGGATTGTCACTGTCACGGCGCATTTTCACACGGACCATTGTTCGACTGTGCCCCTGTTCGTTCTCCTTCGCGTTGCTGGATTCATGCCTCCTGATAACTGTCCCTAATATTAACACTTGACTCTCCGGGGAAATTCCTCCACAATTAGTTTCCCCTTTCATTCTTCCCAAAGTCTCGTGTAACCTACAGATAAAGATGTCGTCTTGCGACCGCGAGCCGGGCGCTAATGCTATTGCACAAGTCTTGAAAAACGTCAAATGTCATCGCATTATTACAGACGAAATGTCTTTTCGCAGCAAGTCTTCAAAATCCATGGACGCGGTCGGAGCTAGCCAGAGATGATCGCAAAAGTTAGGAGCACGGCAAATATTTGCCGCAGATCAAGGCGAGATGTATACTTAAGCATTCTTGGCAAACCCGAGACTTTTCAATATAAGAATCTGCGCTAGTTAATGGAGAATTGAGCTAATCTACACCGCTTTCAAGTCCCACTTCCTTATCCTGTCCGAGATTAAGAGAACTTCGCGGACCCTGAAACATTCCGTTTCCATGTTTGGAACACACCTGAAATGTCCCTTTATGATTGAGATGACAAGTAGGGTTCTTTCAAAGGGATCAGAGCCCCCGCTCATTCAGCCGTCCTCCCAAACTGTCTTCTTTTCACTTAGATACACTGCTGTTTGTTTAATTTTAACCTATCCTGAAATATTGGCATCGCTATCGGGGATGGAGTTTTCACGTGTCTTTGAAGTAGGGCGATATTCATTCATATGACCGTGGTATTGGCATCCCGCGATCAGAGAACCCGTATGATGCGGCGTCAGGCGGTGACAGCACCCCTGGTGACGTCACATAAATACCGACACGACGTCAACACATTTAGAGTGTATGTCAGTTTGATGAAACGTGTTGGATGTGGCAACTATTTCTTATAATCATATCATTGAGTGAATACGCACAATTAAGTCAGACTCACCACAGGCGTCAAAGGTCGCTGAAAACATGACCGGTACAAGGTTAAACCTATTTCAGCCTGTATTGGTATTAGATCACCGCCAGGCTAGGACATGGCGGACGGAAGCTACACAAACCCGACTACTGTTTAATTAGCATGAAAATATGAAAACATTGTGGTTACATTATCCCAATGGAAGGGCAAGAATCATTCCTTCTCTGCTATGAGTGCAATAAAGAAGTTTTCTTCCTCTTCATAATGGGCCGAGATAATTCTGTACCAGGACATAAATTATGAATTCTTAAGTGGTACATAGTATTCACATTTAGGCAGGCATTCTTGCTTAGTGGTCGTGTAGGTACCGGCTCGTATCAGCATTTTCTGTAGCCAGTCCTACACTCGTTACATCCAGGAAAAGGTTAAAGGACATGGGTCTCAGATCAAAGGCTAAATCTGTAATGAAGTAGCACTCCGTAAATTACTCCGTCTCAGTTTGATACTTCCCGATTCTTTCCGTATACATAACTCCGTATACTTCTTGTACCCGTTTAATTTGAGATGGGATTGGGATGAAGGTCAGACAAAATCAAGGGGGAGCTTCACCTAATGACCGAACTGGTTCAACGTGAAGTTGCACGTCTTGAGTTAGCTCTCGCCAACATCTGAAACGGTGATGGCCTAATCCTTAGTCTCTCAATACATATAATTTTGATAGTAATGAACTAACACATATACATTGAAAAGGAGCCCCGGGGCGACCAGAGATTCAGAAACTGAAGAAATCTAGACTTGCTTAATTTAAGGCTTCAGCACTGCACAGAACTTTGAAGTCGGGAACATGAGGTGGTTCAGGGACTGTGAGACAGACTAGAAAGATCACTGAAACATTATTATTAACACTGAACTAGATCTCTTCGGATTGAGAACCCAGCTGACAATATATTCCGAATATAAGTAATAAAATAGCGTGCATATTCAATGTAATACCAGTCCGGGGCCAGTTAAAACAAACGAAAACACATTCCGAAAACGACTGAATATGAAAAGAGTCCTTTGAGGATATTGTATATGTGGCATTCACTGCATTCAGACGTGGAGTGGATTTCTTTATCATAAACTAGTCATTGGTGTAATTCATCAAAGATGTCCGAGAAAATCTGAAATGCGCATGTATGCCCTCATATAATGTGTCCATTAAAGATTCAGCATCGTGGCAGATCTAAAGACGCTATGTACTTAAAACCACAAAATCATGCATTTGCTAATGTCGCGTGGAAAACTACAAGAGTGAAATTTATGACTGCGTTTTCGGCACGTGCACGTGTCATTAAAACGTCTCCCTATGTCTGTGGAAAGGATTGGGCAGCTTTGTTTAAACCAAATATAGGACACAAGAACTTGATGGATGTACATGTCATCCACTCTCATCATATTTAACAAATATAATTAAAACTTTTTTCTTAGTTATAGAATAACGCTTAAAACAGTCCGCTATGAAAGCTACCCCTAAGATCCCCGCTCTAAGCTATTGAAGTTCGTAAAGCCACCAGTACTGCCATCTGTCCAATTATTCGGGAATTTTGTGAAAGTGAGAAAATACTTTTTGTAAAGTTTCCCTGTAAATGAATACATCAATCATTTGAAATTGTGTCCTTTGTAAATTTTGTAAGGATAAGCAATTTGTCAAATAAGCATTTCAAATAAATTCACTTTTCATTGATATTCAACACAAGACACAGATAATGACACAGACACTCCCACAGGTAACACACGACGTACAGTCATTTACGTGAAATTAGTCCAGTATTTCAACAGACAAATGAAAAAAAATGTAGAAATAACCACTGAGGTGAAAGAAGTAAAAAAAATATTTGTAACAATTTTGAATCACTAAGAACAAAAACGAAGTTGGAATGAAGAAAAAAGAAAGGGAAAATATGAGCATAACAAAGAAAATATGTGTTTAACAATTTGCCTCACAATGTGACAATTAGGGGCAATTAGCGTTCTATTTGCACTGTAAACAGTTCGAACGTGCGTTTTAGATGCTGTTCCGCATACAAGAACAGTGGAAATACCTGACACTGACGGAAGGGTACAGAAGAGGATATTCTTATCTTTCGTCAACCGTCCAGGCCCCATCGTCTACCTCCCTCTCCCCTTCCCCATCAATGGCCTGCGCATCGTTGACGGTCAGAGACCAGAACTTCAAACTCAAAATGGCATCTACTAATAGTCAAATATCATATCGATTCCGTCAAGCGCATCCAGTACAAAGTCTTGGTTTTGTAGACGTCAGGGGTCTTGCAAGGGCTGGGGGTATTATAATCAGACTTAATGATGAATATAAATACTGCTTTCACTGCTATAGACGAGACTGTATAGGTTTAAAACATCAGATTTAACAGATAGCTTCATGCAGATATTAGGACCCCTTTGTTACGTTGACTGTGGTTAAGCATTAGCACAGTGCATGTGCACTTGACATGGTTGTTTCGATGGAAGAATATCCTAGTAACAGTCTGTTGTGCAAGTGATTTTCACACATGCCCAGTAGCCTCGGAAACAAATCTTAAAGTTTACTTTACTAAGAGTTATTTTTAATAATACTATTGTATAACAAGAATGGTGTTGTAATAAAAGTCGCTTAGAACTCTTACACCTACGTGAATCTACAGTGCTGCATGCATCCCTTGGTTGAGAGTGTTACATGAATACATTTCAAATTCCACATAAAAAGTGAAGACAATACCAAGGACTAGACGCAAATAGATTGAGTGCAATGATATCCATATGTAAAACTGTCTGTTTTCTTAACCCACCGTGACGTTTACAAAGAAAGCGCGAAGCCGAAGAGCATTGATGTAGATCAGCGATAGCAAAGCGAAAATACATATCGCATATTGCACCGATTATATATTTATTCAGCGTAGAATATAACAAACGCTTATAATGTTACAACAAGTTTTTTCCCCGTGAAAGTTACATATTTCTAACCGATTTGGGGCCATTTGCTGGCTGTTATGTGATCTGAGATTGTGATAAGATGCTGAAAGCCTCATAGGAAAGATGCAAAAATAACACTTTAACTTTATTTTGTATCAAATTACTTCATGAAAGTAAGAGTTTACTTAATGGGACATTTAGACATATGATAATTTGTGTAGTGTTGTGTAGAGTATGTGTGATTTCTTCCGATACAGATTTCCATTACTTTTGGACGTTCATACCTGTAAACGTACCAATGATTCAACCTTCGATGTGAAACTTCACAACCAGTACGTACGAGAGTATAAAACATATGAAGTTGGCATGGACGTGAAATATATTGAATCGTTGTTTTTATTGCTTTCTGAGTTTTCCTTTACCCTTTGTGGGTTTTGTTAAAATGTTGATTGTGAGATACATCTTCTTTTCCGAGGCCTTTATTGTGTGATATAACTGGGAAAACCTGCGTTTTCCTGGCATGTAATGCATGAGAAGCTGTTTGCCTTAGTTAGTGTGATTATTTCTTGAATAAATGATACCGAGAAGTGGTCGATGAATTGCTAGTCGTGAACACCCGTCAACAAGTTTAATTCAGCTGTTACAATGTATAACATATTTGTCAGTAAGAAACAGTGAGGGGAGACAGTCATGCTACACGCATCAAAGGCTTTGTGCTCATGCAACCACAAAATTAAAACATAATCAATAATCTGAAATAATACAAGACAAATAGTTGCTGCAAAATTGACAACATTACATCTAATTAAATCGAAGCCTTTAGGAATGTAGCGGGATGCGACACACGACCGAAGCCTTGGGTCAGATGTAAAATGTACGATTCACACATTTTTCGTTGTCTGGGAACTTTCGGAGCAGATCCTTCATTAAAATTTCACGTTTTAATCAACCATTTTGCTGATGTCATGTCTTTGAAGGAATAATATCACACATCACGAGAACCAGCACAAGGGCTTTCGTCTCGGCTTCTTGTAGTAACCGTTGACTGATTAATTTCTCCTTTCAAGAAACTAACTAGATCTAAAGCGTATCAAAAACGGAACAATTGTCTCCGTACGATAAAGTGACTCACGTATCGGCCACAAAGCGACTTTAACCATATCGGGTGTATTTCACTTCTGAAATAAACATATGTCAATTTCTGTCTTATCTTAACCGCGCTCTCCATAAATCAGGTATGTCGTTACTAAACCCAAATCTATTTCCCTTACATCGCATCATCATCAAGGAGATTAAAGATCTATACAAAATGTATTTTACATCGATCACATGCATATTTGAAAGAGACGAACACTTTAATGTACTTGTAAATGATAACGGGATTGATAATACTACAAAATAGAAATTATGAATATTGCGTTCTTTTCATGGATCATCTGCTGAGACAGACATGAAATTAATACATCCGGATAATTTGCCAAATAAAACCTGTGTTGGGTTTCAAGATACCTACGGGAGACTTGGATCGAGGATGTTAGTCCTTTTACTCACGGTATGAGTTGATCAAATCGACAATTTATCATAGAAAATCGCATAATGACAATTCAAGTTCTCTACCTCTGATTGCTGCCTTGATAAACTACAGGCTGTAGTGTAATATTAGCCATGACAATGCTTAATGGTTATAGGGGTAGGGCAGTTCTTGGAACGATGGGAAGTTGATATGGTGGGGGTGGGGGACGATTTGAATGAGAGAGGTTGAGGGGGAGGCGCATACACAATTGATGGACTGCGATTGAATGTATCAAATAAGCGGTATCTTTATAAATTAATATGCAAGATTCTTATTAAGCTTACATATGACTGAGAAACGTATAAAAACAGTATCGTGGCATCTCTGATGAGTGTACTCTTCAACAGATTGGAAATGTGGTGTAGATACAGACCGGAAGCAGTGATGGATACAATGAACATGGCAGGTACACCGTGGGGGGAAAGTTTGGTGATACCGATATCCAGACATTATTCTCTATACCTAAAGTAAAAGTATTGTGCTTATTGTAAGTCTAATTTTCTCTTCCGGAACAGATCTTTAGTACAATCTACAGACTCTGTCTCACAATCCCTGAACCACATTATTTTCCCTACAACCTCTCTCTCCACCCCCACCACCCACCCCCCCTCTCTCTCTCCCTCTCTCTCTCAGTCCGAAGAGATCTAGTTCAATGTTAATAATGTTTCAATGACCGTTTTAGTCTGTCTCTCAGCCCCTAAGCCACATTATTTTCCTGACTTCCAAGTTCTGTGCAGACTGCAGAGCCTTAAATTTAGCAAGTCTAGAATTCCTCAGGTACTGAATCTCTGGTTTCCATGGGGCTTCTTTTCAGTTAATAATAGGTTTGATTATTACTATCCAAATTATATCTATTCAGAGACTAAGAACTAGTCCATATATTTTATTGTATCAGCAAATAGCAGATGCAAAAATCATCAGAAATCGGATAGATGAGTGATTAGGTCAAGACATGATTAAGCTGAAGGAATGGCATATTGAGGTTCGGGAGGACTGCATGGCATCCTGAGGTGCAGATACTGTATGGCATATTGTGGCATGTTGAGGTACATCAAGAATATTTGGTATATTGAAGTACGAGGAGATTGCATGGCATATTGAGGTACGAGGAGATTGTATGGCATATTGAGGTACGGGGAAATAGTATGGCATATTGGGGGACGGGGAGATTGTATGGCATATTGGGAGACGGGGAGATTGTATGGCATATATTGAGGTACGGGGAAATAGTATGGCATATTGGGGGACGGGGAGATTGTATGGCATATATTGAGGTACGGGGAGATAGTATGGCATTTTGAGGTACGGGGAGATACTGAAGTATGGAAAGACTTTAAGGTATATTGAGAGACGGGGAGACTGCATGATATTGAGGTATGGGGAGATTGCATGGCATACTGAGGTATGGGAGACGGGAACACTAAATGGCATATTGAGATTGTGTGACATACTGAGATAAGGGGAAACTAAATGACCTAGTAAGGCACGGGAAAACTTAATGACATATTCAGGTGCGGGGATACTATAAGGCATATTGAGGTAGGGGGGAAAATGGCATATTGGTGCCAAATTAAAGGATAAGTCCGCGATAGACGGAGGCGATCACGTGATATCAGAACCCTGGCCTCCTTGACCCTGCAATGAGATTGTGACTTGATTCTAGCAGAATAAGTTGGCGGGGAAACGCTGAATGGTGTCGGGGTTCCCGTCCCGGGGACTCCGGCGGGGGGTGAGAAGTCTAACGACACGTTCCTTCCAAGAAGGTAAACAGGCGCCTGCTTGCGGTGGCCCGTCGTGCCAGTTTAGCAGGCCTTCAAAACATAGGGCAAAAATCACAAACCGATTTGAATAGGATGACAGCCTATTTGTTCTCCTTATTCTTTGTTGATTTCTCACATTTTCAAGCAAAGCAAAAGGCCTGACAAATGGAATCAGATCACTATTACTGCCTATAAAGAACTTCAAATGACCGGGCACTTCGAGGACAAAGCCATAGCTCTTAGGGGCCGGCTACAGAGAAAAGGTCATTATAGGAAACACAGAGATGGTAATAAAGAAAGAATGCTTTTAGTTATTTGTAGATAGCGTGTAATTCCACTTGGGACCTGAGAAGGCTATGCCGAGATAAAAATATGAAATCGAGTATCAATTTAGCGATAAGCCTACGATATAAAACCACGCATAAAGACCCGGCCAGCTGGAGAGTTGCTTATGATGTAAAATGAGCCATAAAGTCTCCTTCGTTCGCGATATCAAAATTCGCAGCTATACCAAAGCCGGCGCAATGCATCCTGGGACCACAGGGACTCAATGCGGTCTTATGATTTGATTCCTAAATTAAGCAGGAAATCACATTATGTGCCCTCGTAATTGTCCCATCTGGCTTTAATATAGGGCGATTGAAGCAACATGTTTTGATTGATGTGTGATAGGAGGTAAGGGTCTGAGGTCATGAGGCTAATCTTTCACTTCTGACCCCTTTCAGGCCAAATCCGAGTCGAGTTTGTTAATTACAATTACACGTTGTGAAGCGAGGGATCCGTCTGTCTCAATGTGTCGGATTCCGTCAATTCCCGGCAAATTAATTCTTGTCAGCTGGTCGTGGAGCCAGGAAAGAAAGGCGTTTTGTTTCAACCCCTCCATATTAAACCACTATAAATATTTTAACCCACACAACTTCTCTCATTAAGTGTCTGCTCCGTTCTATTTGCAGAACGGGATTAAACTGAAATTGCATAAGTTACTCCGTAAGGCTTCAGGGATTCGCCCGACTGGTGTTACCAATAACTTGACAACAACAAACGTGTTGTAATAGCTCTTCAATATATGAACTTCTTCAATAATGTCTTCGCCATGTATGTAACGCGAGTCATGGGGGGATATATTTGTTAAAATTAGCTATCCGGATTTCATCCCCGTCGTACCATCAAAGCGAAGCTCTTTTCAATTTTGCACAGATCCGTTATAAAAAACGATATCTGAATAAACAACATGATGCTGTCGATTAAAGTAACTGAAAAGATATCGTGCTTGCATTAA
Source organism: Haliotis asinina (assembly GCF_037392515.1). Lineage (NCBI taxonomy): Eukaryota > Metazoa > Mollusca > Gastropoda > Lepetellida > Haliotidae > Haliotis > Haliotis asinina. Next base: position 10,132,429 of record NC_090282.1, read on the forward strand.
GTACGAGATGTATCCGACAATGGCGATCTACATAAGCAGGATCACACAGCTGGGGAGGTCATTGGTGTCCGCATAGCTATATTTCTTGATATAAATACATTCACAGAATCACAAATATTGACACAAGTTTTCTTTCAATGCCATTTTCCCAGCGATTATTTTGCGGCATCGCTTCAAGGAAATCTGATTGCCCTGGGTCAGCCCCTCGTATGTTATTCGTAAGTATAGCATTTATATCATGTCGAATGTAGCAAGTGGACACGGAAACAGAATGTTTGCACGAGATTCATATTAAATGTACATAGACGTGGTGTTAATATTGCAGCTTGGTATAAAATACAACGATATGTCAATTAATCCCAATACAGTTATACTCGAATAACAAGCTTGAAGTTCTGTCTGTGTAGGTGTATGTGTAAAAGATAGCCCCAGGACACAACCTGTCAACATGGATTTGGTCAGAACCAATTGTCTGGCAATTATCACTCAAGTGAAAGGTGCGTTTTGATAGAATTTCTCACAATTTCAAAACATCAAACATTCAGAGCATCTCTGTCTATAAATAGGACAAATTAAAATATAACTAGACGGTCTTTTCAATCAATTAGCGCGAACGGCGCTTTCAGTAAAGATTGACTTCATTAATTAAACACCCTCGTCGTTGTTGGTATAGCTTTTATCCATCGTCGCTTGTGCCTGATTTATGTCAACACAGAGAAAGTGACAAAGCCATGTTAATAGATCTGACTGTCTCCCACGGGGCTTCTACAGCAATTAACAAGGATATACTGTACTTTCATTACGTCACCACTCGCTCTCTTAATTACGATAAACAATATGATCCATGTTTACAATGGACGAAATGTGCAAAGAAAAACGGCACAATACACTCAACTGACGACGCGCGTCTTTTGTCGAACGATAAAACATTGTTAACTAACGTAACGGTATAAGAAAAAACAGATGATCCATAGTTTCATCTTATGCATAATTAATAAGATTCTATCGCAGACCGGAGCCAGGGCACTCAGCGATTGAGTTCAGTCCATTGGTTTATAACCGTTTATAGATCTTAAGTCTTTTTGTATGGATAATGCAAGACAACTGATGTCTCCCCCAACATGGGCCTTCATCAAAATTTCATCTTAATCTCACTTTTCTGCGCAAATTCTTATTGGAACATGAAATCAAATGAACAATGGACGAATGTGAAGCAAATAGTTTATTCTCTCAATCGCTTCACGAAGCTTGATTTCCCACTCCCCTGGCACCGATATACAGAAATCAAGTGAATTTTTAATGAGCTCAAGAAGAACTAACTTTAAGGAGAACCAACCACTGGCTTTTAGAAATAAAAAGGAAAAGAGACAAAGTCATCCTGGCGACATGAACCAAAGAGCCATTTAGTCGGTGATCGATAGTGTTGTACGGATTGAGCTTAGACTCATTCACTGAAGTGATCAAGGCGAATACAGTCACACGAGATTCTCAAGGCTCTACCCATGCTACACAATTAATCGATATTATATACCGCGAGCGAAATGTAGATATCGCAATCAAATGTCTGTAATTCGTGGATCACTCAACCACAGTACAATGTAGGCATGTTCATCCTTTGATATACATGATTACAAGACAAACTAATTTATGAGTGTATGAACTTCAATTTCAAAATATATAGTAACAATTTTAACTTACATATCTGTTGTTTTTTTTTATTAATAATACACATCACTGTCGTTGTTTAGTTGTTGCACTATATTGGATCGGCGATAGAAAGAAGGGTTATCATACAACTTGAGAGCACACAAGTCTTTACGTTAACGCAACACGGCTTATTTACCTTATCAGCAAAAAGCGCAGCTGCATACGACTGTGTTTTTTTCTGTACCACTGAGACGATGCTATTCTAATTTCACGAGGTTGAACATGGTATATAATTTGTAATAACATTTTCTTGTTTAAACATTAAAACCGATAAACTGAAATGTACTTATACGACTATTGGTGTGTGTATTTTGGGTACAATTATCATGTGACAACGTCTTTTTAAAGAATTACAACAGAAAATTTCTTCAATATTTGATATTGTAAATGACTATAGGATATACGTATATTTGTTTATTTTTCGATAATACGTCAACACGGACATCCTTCCATTTAATTAATACGTCTGAGCACAGTTATGTGAGGTTTCTTGGTTAGAAGAGTCGATACTGTTAAAGTATCATACTGTTTTATCAATAATTGTAATTTTGGGTGAAAATGTCCTTTGAAATGGATTTACTGTTATCGCGTTCACCATCTCTTTTCAGTGACTGACACAAATTGCAGGGAATCAAGACAGTGCGAAATACATACTTCAATATGCAGCAGCCCAAATTATGATATTTAAAAAACCCTTTATCAAATGGTTATGAGGATTTATATGCGTGGTAGTGTTTAACAAAAATGATACCTTATATTGTGGTCTAATATTTGACAGGAACATCATCAGTTATCATGAAAATTTGATGCATGCTAAAATATAATGTAGAAATACTTCGTGTAAAATGTCAAGCGGTTTACTGCAGCTGTAAGCAAGCTCTCTGGGTGGCTGGCTTGAGAGGCATGGCAGATTACTGTGATTATGATAAGAAAATAATTTTCTGATATCACAGCGATAAGAAATAATAATTCATAATATAGAAGATATAGTTTGGTATAAGAAAATATGGAAAGTGCAGGCGTTCTGTGCAAATTGTAAATACCTGTCGACATATATTGAGTAAATATTGAGTATTGAAACGAACTTCTTTACTGTTAATATGACAATTTGAGGTTTTAAAAGATTGACAATAAAAGGATCCGTACCGCACTGACCTGTTTGAACTGCTCTTCGAAGGTCCAGTGATGGGTCCGACCCTCACCCACATCAGGAGGGGTGTGCATCCCCCCAACAGAGGGAGGCTGGGTGTTCCTTGGGAATCTGTCGGGGGAGGTCTGAGCTGTGAACGGACTGTGGTTCTGTGCACGTATGGAGTGGGTTTCCAGTTTGATGTCCCGTGGGGACGAGGCATGTGCCGGGTGGGGGTGATGAAGACTGTGATGAGGGTGTACTACTCTGAAATCATCAGTATGTTTGGTACGAAGTTCCTGCTCTCGCTGTCTCATGCGTTCCTGAGCCAAACGAAGTTCTTTTTCTCGTGCTCTGAGCTCCTCCTGGTGCCTCGATAAAGCTTCTTCATGAGCTTTCAGTTCTCTTTCAATTTCTTCCCTTTCCTCTCTTTCTTGTTGCTTCAATTTTTCATATAATTCCCTGTCAGCAGGATCGAGTTTTTCAGCACTCAAATCATTGTCTTCACCATTCTCACTGAAGTTGTCGGACTCTGGATCAGTGCATGGGGTCTGCAAATCTTCAGTGGACTGACAGAAACAAACACAGAATTAGTAAATTACAAGTGCTAACAAATATACCGTAACAGACACAACTAATGTTTTGCTACAATACAATTACTAACGGAAAGCATGACGACTAAGTTATCAAATCTTCAAAAACAAAACGAAATCATTCAATAAATTTCAGAATATTCAAACATATACACATTTCTTAAATGAAATATAAAAAAACTAAGGCAAAAACAATATTAATTTTAATTTAAAGATGTATTTCTTATAAATCTCAAGTCCAAGTATAGGGTTTGAAAAAAAGAAAAATAATGGCACAAACTTTCGTTGAAAGAAAGTAAAAAGTTATCACAACTAAACTTTCCTTTCTTTTACAAAATAGGTGTAATGCAGTGACATGCAAACATTTAAAGAAACGCGACTTAATTGTGAGAAAAGTCCAAAAAGCGAATATCCTAGGTTAAAAACCTAGCAGACGAATTTTGACAGCGGCCTCAGAAGTCACGCTGTAACTTACCATGTTTTCTTCTGTGTTGTTCTCGGGCTGTGACATAACTGCTTGAGTCTGTTTTCCAACAGACAGTTTCTAACACGGCTAAGAGCGTCCTTTCACACACAACTCGTCGAAGGTGCTTGGGGCAATTTTGGTAGCGCACTTTATCAAATAATCCTATCCCGATAGCGAATTAATTTATGCAGAAGTTTAGTCACGTGAACCTCTCGACAAATGCCGACCAAGCAGCGAAGATTTCCGATTAGTCCATCGCCAACACTAGACTAGACGCCTGTCTAACGGTATTTGTAAATGCGCAGGGAGGACGCGCGCTGTTATTCTGATACCAGTTTATCTCAAACCAAAAATGGATACCGTTGTTTAAAAACGTCAATGATATAAACTACGATTTAATTGATACATTATGTTTCTCATATGATAAATATTGTGACGATAAAACAAATATATATTTCCAGTCGTGCTGAAACACTTTCCGTTTGAGAATGTACACATTCAACAGTGGATCGAGATTATTCAAGATGGCGACCTCCTACAAGAAGACATCCATCAAAGCATATCCACGTATTACTGAAAAAGAAACCTCTGATAACATATATTGGAAGCAGTTAGAGGTACTGATTTCCCACAAAACCCTCCAAAACACTATATCTCGTTACTCATCCTTATGTGTGTTGTATGTCAGTGTAAAGACGAGTTTCAGTAGCCGGTCCCTGTACCCACGTGGTTTTGTTTACATGTAATTGACATTTTGTTATCGTTTGTATCAACACGCAAACTTCAAAATATGAGCGAACAAGATCTTTTTCACCATCGCGTTATTTCTGTTACATTTCTGAACATGCCACACAACTTTTGAAGTACCTGTTATTATTTTGAAAAGATGAAATCCATTGAGTCCAATGAGTCTGCTATAAAATCATTGACGTGAAAGGCGATGTTTGGTTGTTACTGGGAGCAGAGACCATATTATATTATCTATTATATGGTCTCTGCTGGGAGACATTCATACTTTCATCGTCACTATTCTTTATCAAAATAACTTTTTATACAGTTACTTCTTGGAATATAACCATCCTCAGTTCCACCTCAAGTTAAACTGAAACTGACTAAACACACTGATCATCTTTCATGTAACATCTCCGCTGATGTTTAACTATGGGGTTATAGCTAAAACGGTACCACAGCAGAACGGCACCAAAATCGTTTGGTGAAAACGGCACCAAATTGGCAAAAACGGATACTGATTAATGGGCTAAAACGTCACCATATATCAAACATTGTTATATTGACTTTATTATTATGTTGACTTTATTGAATTGTTTGTAATGTTTAGATGTTTATTTCAAATTATCAAGCATTCTTTTGGGTTGTTTGGTGGTCCAGAAAAAGACTGTTGAGATAGAGTTTTGTTGGATGGGACCATGAATTGCCGCATACATATTTATGTTTATGTAAATAATAGTAGTCCATAACTCACACAGTGGTGAGGCATTGTGATGAATGATGTGTTTTGTTGTGGAGGCATGGATGGTCATCTCAGGTGGTGGTATGTTGCTGCCCTATGTTCATCCAAAGTTCACAATACAATAAAGTCATCACATCAATTTCATCCTTATTAAAATTGTATATGGTGACGTTTTCACCATAACATTTGTAGCCGTTTTCGCCAAGGGAAGGTTCTGTTCTGTCCAAACGGTGACGTTTTCACCAGGTGCCGTTTTGCTGTGATGATGTTTTAGCCTGCACCCTAACTATAGACTTAAGTCAGCACCATTTCCACAGTATCCCCTTAGCAAGGGAATTCCATGTCCTTTTCTGTTCTAATCCAGGAAATGTTTGTCAGTATGTATTATGACAATGTGATTAATTTATGCCTGTTGCATACATTGTTATACTAAAGATGTTTTACACACACCAGGTGAGAAGATATCATTTCTTTTCATGCATATTCTTACTGTCATTTGATAAACATAGATGGAATGTTTACACTAAAAAATATTCCTTAGCAAACCAGTCCTGTTCAGTTATGGTAATCAGAAAAAAATGTATTCAAAATATAGACACTGAGCCTGATGTCTTGAGCAAATTACTTGACCGTTATTGAACTAGCCACACATTTTATGAGCCAGAACAATTAAAAACAATGTTTCTGAAAATGTTTACAACTGTTGTCTGACCCGTGCAAGGAGGCTATGTTTGACTATGTTGAATAGATTTGTAACCAGAAGCAACATGCCAGAGTTCATAGTCATTTTGTTTCAAATTTTCTTCACTTGACCACAGATAGTGTTTTGTTGTGGAGGCATGGATGGTCATCTCAGGTGGTGGTATGTTGCCGCCCTGAGTTGTGTCCCTTGCACAACCCAGAATCCTATGAGTTTGAGTCATACTTTACCAGATTGTTTCTTGGATTGTCAACAACATGCCTGTCTGCCTGGGTTCAACCACATTGGCAAAAGTCTGAGACATGCACCACATTACTATTTTTGACAATTACTTACATACTTACACACTGCAAATGCATCCAGTGAATGCATCACTGTTTTTTGTCACTGAGGCTAATTTACTGACAGTATATAAATCAATAATACATTTACCTGAAGCTTTATCAAGTAATAACCTTTACTGAAGCATGCATGATTACAGTTCAGTCGAGTTCGGTATGTGAAATGAAAGAAATGACCGTTAAATCTTTGTGTTTTGTTTTCTGATGGGAGTTAAAACTGATATTGATGTTATTTGTCACCAAGTAATTATTGCACAAGATTCCTCAAGTGTATTTGTTTGGATGCTGTTGGATAATTCTACTATGGCAGTCCAGTCCTTCACATGGTTGTGTCATCACTGAACAAATTAGCATCAACTGTGTTAGGTAGAATGCTTAACACTGTTCTTGGTGGTAGTTTTTGTTGTGGGGGCGGTGGGGTAGCCTAGTGGTTAAAGCGTTCGCTCGTCACGCCGAAGACCCGGGTTTAATTCCCCACATGGGCACAATGAGTGAAGCCCATTTTCTGGTGTCCCCAGCCGTGATATTGCTGGAATGTTGCTAAAAGCGGCGTAAACCTAAACTCACTCACTCAAGTTTTTGTTGCTCAGAATTGTTCCTTTGTTATGACAACTACATATATGTAAACATTTTAAATAGGAACAGAGAACTGTTAGGAACATGACTGATCTGTGTAATGTTATGTATTGTCAGGGAAGAGTGGCCATGGTGACCAGTCATAATAATAGTAATAATAACAACAATAATAATGGCGATATACTGCTGGAGTGTATAGCGATGGGAGTAAACCAGGTGACGTCCTTTACCAAGTATGCCCAGAGTCGGTCCTTTGCGGAGAAGCTGTCTGAGAAGCCATTGCATCATGTGTACATGCAGTGTGTGGAACAGAACAGCAATCCAACCTACTCCTTCGCCTGGAAAAGTCGGCTGATCTCAAATGTGAAACTGAGGGCTTCCTTTTTGCTGCTCAGGACCTGTCACTTCCCACTGGCAATTGTCAAAATGTGATTCTTAATCAAAATGTGAACATAAAATGTCGTCTTTGCAATGAATTCTCAGAGACTGTCCAACACCTTGTCAGTGGATGCCCTTCCTTGGCACAAACAGTATATCTTAAAAGACATGATGGCATGGCTTGCTGCATTTACTATCGTCTCCACCATGCCTGTGGCTTTGACCCCGAGGTCCATCCATGGTACGACCCTGAACTTGTCCAGGGTGTGCTGGAAAATGGAAAATCTCTGGAATAGGCCAATATACAGCCTGAGACGAATTCCAGCCAACAAACCTGATCTTGTCCTTTTTGATAAAACCAATGAAATTATTTATATCATAGAATTTTCTGTCCCTTTTGACAGCAATGTGATTGGCAAGATTCAGGAAAAGCATGATAAATATGCGGACCTCGCCTTTGAAATGTCTCGCTTGCATCCCAAGTACACTGTCGTCAGGCTCCCCATTGTTTTCGGTGCCCTTGGTTTGGTACCTCCTGATCTCTTGGCGCAGATCAGAAGAGTGCCCGGGTTCTCCACTGGGAGCACACCCCTTCTGACAATCTGGGTAATGCAGAAGGCTGCAGTGTTGGGGAGCCTCCATATTCTCTGGAAAGTTCTTGGTGGGTTCGACTAGGCAGTGTTTCATGGGAGAAGTCCCATTCGCTGTCTGGGCTGCGTGTAGAGGGGGCGAGGGCCCTGAGCTGATGATGAGCTTGACCAGCCTGACTGTGCCAGGATCACCCGAACCCTCTCTGCTGCATTTTCATTCTAATCTGTAAAAAATAATAATGAAGGTACTTATACCACTCAAAGTGGAGGATCCAACAGGTGTTGCCTGTTGTGACATGTATAAAAACCCCAAAATTACAGATCCTTGTTGAAACACTAAACACATGGTAATGGCCAATGAGGACTGTGACCTCCAGCCTATTCTATTCTTAGGTTTAGCTGTGATCTCCCATGGATCTGGCATGGTGTGTGGATACACAAGGGAATATCAGCTTCAGTAAGTGATCTGCAACCAAAACAATGTTGGGCCATTGTAGTTCTTGATGGCAAAACTTCATAGTCACCATATTAACAGAAGTGGCTACTCAGTAGTCCCCATTGCAACAATGACTTAAATATCTTTTCAAATTGTTTTGACCATCTACATGATGTTGTGTGTTAAATAATTTTGATGTTACATGTACTGACATAGGTGATGGAGGGCTTTCTTTTTGCCTTGAACCAGCTGTAGATAAGGAAATCATTGTTGGTTGTGACACTTCAAGACTTCAGGCCCCGATTTTCTGAAACAAACTTAAGTTTTCACTCAAATCTCAAACTGAGTTTGACAATTTGAAAAAGCTGAATTTTTAACTAACCTGCATTTTTTGTAAATAACGAAGTCCACACAACTAATGAAATATGTCCGCCAAACTCAGATCTTGAAAGTTTGGGCTCAATAGCGATTTCTGTGTATTCTTGAAAATGTGTGTTCCTGTGTTTACTCAGATTTGAGCTAAAAACTTGAACTTAAGTCAAAACTACGACTTTAATTTGTTTCGAGAAATCGGGGCCAGTTGTTTTCCTGTGAAAGGAAACACTTTATTTGTTCTATTTCATCTTCTCTCATGCATAATTTGTAACTATTTTTATCAGTAATCATTCAGGTTGCTTTCATTGTGACTGGTTCTGGTTTTAGGTTCCAGTGACCAAGAAGGAATATGGTGCCATTACAGACATTGACTTCAGCCCCACAGAACCCTACAACTATGCTGTCACCAACTCCACACGGGTGAGTCTGTCGGTACTGGTTACCAGTCCATGATGTCTTCAGTGATCTCATATTGTCGGAGCTGTTGCTAGGTTTCCTTGTCAGCCGACAAGGCAGTTGTAATCATGGCGAGACTCATCTGAATGTTTCAGCAGAATATCTGTAGTATGAACAAGAAACTCACAAACAGTGCTATCTTACAAACATTGTTCTTGGAACAATCACTGTGAATCAAATGTGAAGTTTTACTGTCGGACAATATCAGTGATTATCAGACACCTGTTGATATTGTTAGTCAGAAAGAAAACGTGACCCTGTGGATTTGGCCTCAAACCCTCTAACCTGAGGTGCCAAACACAGTATTTCTTCACATGTTGTTCAGTGTACTGAGACCATATATAATGTGTAAGAATATTTAATTTGGTTTTGATTTTGGTCTTTAGTGAAATTGTTTGAACTCCAAATTTGTGTACTTTTTTTATTCATCGCACTGTTTTTCAACTTTATAGGTTGAGTTGGCATTTTTGATGATATGTTTCAGTAAGTGCATACTGATAGGTATCAGAATCTACAGAGTTGTGTTATGCATTGCATGTGACCTTTAAGTTTGTCTGCGAGATATCTCAAGAACTGTTCACTGGATTTTCTCCATATTCATGTGGAGGGGAGGAGGGGCGAAGGTCCAGTCAATTTTGGTTACCTTCACATAATTTTCAAGTTCACAGTTTCGTATGAAACTGCATGTTATGATTGTCAGCAAGATATCTCAAGAATGGTTCACTGGATTTTCTTCACACGCTTTCAAGACTCCCCTTGAATGTTTTTCAATAAGCAGTTCTTTAGTACTATTTTTGCATATTCCATACACTGAGGTATTGTATAAGTCATGGTCTAAATCAGTCTTGAAAATGTTTTTGTGTAGTGAACAACTGCAGAGCAAGCAATCAAAAGAGGGTGACTGGTCATGTGTTTGTTGACTTTTAACTTCATCTTAAATTTTGACCTTCACCTTCATTACTTTTTAAGCTACAATTATTGTTAACATCCCATCAGATGAGTAATATTCTCTTCCAAAGATAAGTTCTGGAAGAGTGTTTTTTGTCAATGTAGTTTGAGTGTTCATTGGAATTTGAAAATGGAAGGATGTTTTGTATGTACTTTTCTAAAGGTCATTTTCACAATTTCAGCATATATTTAGTACATGTTGTTGAGTTTAAGGACATCTTGAAAACAACACCCAACTATGTTGCCTCAGGCACTGCAATTCAAGATTAATCCTCCCACAACACTACCTCCCACAACACTACAGGCTTGCCTCCTGCCACACTACAGGCTTGCCTTCCACAACACTACCTCCCACAGCACTACAGGTTTGCCTCCTGCTACACTACAGGTTTGCCTCCTGCCACACTACAGGCTTGCCTCCTGCCACACTACAGGTTTGCCCCCCCACAACACTACCTCCCACAACACTACATACTTACCTTCTGCAACACTCACAGGCTTGCCTTCGACAACATTACAGTCTTGCCTCTCACAACACTACAGGCTTGCCACCCACGACACTACAGGCTTGCCACCCACGACACTACAGGCTTGCCTCCCACAACACTACAGGCTTGCCTCCCACAACACTACAGTCTTGTCTCCCACAAGACTACAGTCTTGTCTCCCACAAGACTACAGTCTATCTTTTTGTCAATTGAGTCTTGTATCTATGCAGAAAATGGGATTTATTGGTTTAGTTTGTTTAATGCTGCAAACAGCAATATTCTAGCTAAATGGCAACAGTCTGTAGATTTTTTAGAAATGACCATGCTTTATTGATCATTGTACTCCACTAGTGCAGTTTAGTGTTTACACTGTTCACCACAGGTTTCTGGAGACTTTGTTATCACATTAACAAACATATTAAAAGTACTCTTTTGCCAGGTGTATGATATACAATTGATACATATCTTTTCAATCACCTCATTACCATTGACTACAATCAGTTACCCCTTCGAATCTGTTCATTATGTATGTGATGGGTTTGACATGTGATCTTACAGTTACAAAACCTCCTGTTTATGTAACTAAAAGTACATTGTGATCTAGCTGCCATTGCAACCCTTAGTTAAAGCCATTAAACTCTGTATCCAGCCATGCATGTAACTGATGGTGTGGAGATGTATAATCTATAATATATAAAGGACAGATATATAACAGTGCTGACAGCATAACATACAGCAAACTTGTGGGGTAGCCTCATGTTAAAAGCATCCACTCATCATGCTGAAGACTAGAGTTCAATTCCCCATATGGATACTTTGTATGAAGCCTATTTCTGATGTCCCTGCCATGATATTGCCAGAACATTGCTAGAATTGGTATCATGGAATAATAATTCATCCAAAAATTCATAGTTAATTATATAATTATTACCAATACAACATATTTGAATCCTAATTTATCTCTTGCAGTGGTAATGACTGATAATAAATTTTTGTGTGCCGTAAAAACAAATTGAGTTGGTCAAACTGAATTTACTAAATTTTTCAAAAAGTACCTTGAGAATGAGTTCTCTGTCTGTTTTTTAAAATATTGGTTTGGAAGTATACTGATACTCTCAATACAGGTGTTCAGTTGCATTTTGCCTTTTATGAACACACCTTTCAGGTTTCCTGCATCAAGAATGTGCTGATTGCATTGTTGTTGGTTCTGCTCGTGGTCCTGGTAGGATCGTTAGAGAAAGTACTTTCTGTGTTTTGTCACTGTTGTACATAGATGTGTAACTTGTACAAGGCACAAAGTTTAAAAAGTGGGTTTGAATGTGATAAGTACCCTGCTTTCTTCACTTATCCTGTCAAACAAAACTATTAGTTAACACAACTGGTTCTGGGAAGTGCCATGGAGAGCACCCATTGTTGATGTAGACCAGGAAACGGTGGGATGCTACCTCAACATAACTCCAATCATCAAACAATTGTGTTCGTTACATGTGATATTGATGTTTGGTTTGTTTTTTTATAAAAGAAAAGTCTTGAGAAATGTGTGCATATTAATAACAGCATGCAATCCATGGCGTCGCTGAAACATGTAAAATAAGTGATGTTCTGTTGTAATGGCTAAAAAGCATGTGATTAACATGATATGCATCTTGAGTTTAATCTGTATGTCGTTTGTGTTGGTTTTTTGTTTGTGAAAATCTCTGTTGTCCAAATATTCTATGTACATATATTGTATGTAAACTATATCTTTTTCTGGCAGCCATGAAAAAATATGTGTTGATGCCCGTCTGCCTCATGTTTACCTTCCAAAAGCGTAGCGTATCTGTATTACAATCTCAAGCGACTTATAAGCAAATTACACTTTTCCATATGCTGACAGTCAGATTTATTCACTAGCTATGTTGTTTTATAGCGCTCTGCATCTCATGTTATGATCCGGCATGAACATATAAACGTGTTTTTTGCCTTTGAATTTGTTCTAGATGAGGATATGGTTGTAGGCTTCTGCAAGTCGAAATATCACAAAATGGCACATCAACATAGGCTGTGTATACACAGCATATTTTCATATCATTTTCACCAAAGTCTGCTTCGTATAAAATGTTTTTCTGGGATATTCTGGGAAATTTATAGTATCGCCCTGCCATAATCTATAAAATCACGGAAATTACAAACATGCGAAACCGGATCATCATTGCTGTCAATGATGTTTGAAATTATGGAAAAAGCAAAATTAACTTGCTTCTTCTCTTTGATAAAAATGATAGCTAGCTCTGCATCACTGATGGAACCTGGCAAGAAGAATCTTCCTATGATCAGATGATAGGTGGCATCTGGCTCCACACACAGGCATTCCCCGACTCCATGCTTTGGGAGCACAGGTAGATGGGCTATTAATTAGTAGGGCAGGTATGTAATCACCCCGCCAAATGTTCATCATTGCATAATAATCCACCTGTCTGAAATTTCCACTGATATTAATTATATGAGAAAATAATTCCAATCTGATAACTGTATTTCCTGCCCTTTGTTGGAAACCCTGTGCTTATAGTTTAGCCTATCTTTGCTTTATCTAGTGGGTGAGTGAGTTTAGTTTTACACCACACTCAGCAATATTCTATCTATTTGGTGGCGGTCTGTGTACAATCGAGTCTGGACCAGACAATCCCGTGATCAGCAGCATTAGCAGTCAATGAAGTCAGTGAGAGTGACCACCCAATCCTGTTCATCGCCTCTTACGTCAAGCATGGGCTACTGAAGATCAATTTTAACCCAGATCTTTTTGAGTCTTGATTTATCTAACACAGTATGGTATTTCTACTGTATTTTGTAAAGCGGTTGAAGAAAAATAAATGATGGAATGGTCTTGAGACCGTGTTGCGTGTATGCTATAATTTGTACACACTTGGTCAGTTTTTGATTATTCGAATGCTAGATTATTTCAATACATTTAGCCATTGTTTACTTTGTTCTTGTTTTGAGGTTTTGTTATATTTAAGAATTGACACTCACTTTTTATGAATTAGCTGGAGAATGAAATGTTAGTGTTTGGGATTTCGTGTTTGTGAACATTCTTGAGTGGCTGGCTGATCAACCATTGGTGGTAACATGAATATGTTGAATAGACAAATGGATATAGTTAGCTGTGTTCATGGATAGCTGTGAAAGAGGATGACAGTCAGTCTAGCAATGGATGAGGTTCATAGCTTGGGTTTACTTGTTTTGTTCATATACCATTCTTACAGATATTCAGCCAAATAACTGAACGTTTCCTGTGTGTGAATTAATGATTAAAATGTTAAGTGATCAGTAACAGCTTATCGGTGTCCTTTAAAAATCAACATGTTGTGTAGTTATGTACATTTTCTCTGTGAAGTATAGATTCTAATCCCTTTAGGGGTTGAGTCTCATGTGGGATTTGAACCCACACTTTGAGGCACCTAGTCACCAGAACACAAGGTCAGGAAGCCAAACCCACTCTGTAACAATAAAGGGAGGTCACCTAGTAGTTTTGATCACATACTTTGTGTACCCATCACAAATTAAGATACACTGAAAATGAAAATAGGGAATGTTTCTGAAGATTCACTCATGGATCATTTAGTGACTCTTAAGTCATTATTGAAGGCCATATTACATGCATTATGTTAACCATGAAGATCTGAGGTAGAATAAGCCTTTGGCAACCCATGCTTGCAATAAAAGGCGTCTATGCTTGTCTAAGGGTTGACTGATGGGATCGGATGGTTAGGCTCACTGACTTGGTTCCAAATGCAAAGATTGATGCTCATGCTGTGATCACTGGATTGCCTGGTCCAGATTTGATTGTTTACAGACTTTAAATTAAATTTAATATTAAATTTGATGAGTGTGGCATAAAAGTAAACTGAAACTCCCTTAGTCACTCTAAATGTATTATGCAGAACAGAAGAGAATGCACAGATGTGTGCAAGTATTATGTGCAACAGACATGAAGGTGTACAATAGTATATGTACCCAAGAAAATTTCAATATGAACTGAATAGAAAGTGTTTATGCATTATGAATGGCACAAAAGAATGTGTACAACAGTAGAAACATTTATGTACTATAAGATCATAACCTGAATTTGTTTATGATGACAATGGCTTGATGACCATGAGAACAAGTTCTAAAATTGTAGTGCCCTCCTAAATTGCAGTGGCTTGACAGCCAAAGAACAAGCTAAAGAATTGTAATACCCTCCAAAATGACAATGGATTGACAACCTAAAAAAAGATACAATGTCCTCAGAAATGACGATGGATAGCAACCAAGAGAACAAGCGAAAAAACTGTAATGCCCTCCCCAATGACCAATCTGATACTAAAACAGCCTGCTAAGGACCAGCTAATTATGTAACATCAAAACTGGACGACATGTAACATTGTAAGGAAACATGCAAACAAACCAAGAACATAGCTAATCCATTTACTAAATAATTTATGCACATAGCTAATGAACTTCCTATGTGGAATCAAGAAATACAAGATTAAGCCCCTTTCCAGTAGAGAATCAACCTGTCTGCTTTGACCAATGAAACAGAAGATATTCAGAAAAGGTGAAGCCTTTGTTTGTTCGTAAGTGATGTCTATAGCAGCAGGTGAAGAAACATATACTGGACATAATAAGTTAGGGATACTGGTAGTTTTATGATTGATATTGTATCAGTATGTCAATGAAGAAATGCATCATTATTCATATTCATAATTTCAACATTTACATATATCCCTAACTATTCTTATCCAATATGTGAGTGTGCTACTCACTAATCAAAGGCTGAAATGAGTGGCGACATTGATGAGTGAGTG
Organism: Haliotis asinina; assembly: GCF_037392515.1. Lineage (NCBI taxonomy): Eukaryota > Metazoa > Mollusca > Gastropoda > Lepetellida > Haliotidae > Haliotis > Haliotis asinina. The sequence continues at coordinate 10,147,909 of NC_090282.1, forward strand.
GCAATGCTGTGATGGAGTGTGTATCATAGTCCTACCTGTGAAACAATGTATATTTCATAGCAAGATTTATCTTTTGCAACTCACTTTTATGCATGGTTTCAGATTGGTAAGATCAGTGATAAAACAAGGGAATTTTAGTATTGAAATTTCTGCTAGTCAAAGTCTGATAAAATCCTCGTAGAGAGCGAGAGGAGAAGTGTTGTATCTTTACACATTCAGGCCATTGGCCAGGAAAGTTTATTTAATGTTTTCCACATTCACAAGTAATTGACAATGTTTTACGAGGTAGCAAAACCTCGGCAAGTTTACAGAAGTTGCCTTCCCTAGAACCACAGATGGTAATGGCTTTGAACAATGAGGCTTGTAAAGATAGGTAGAAGTTTCCTATCAAGGTCTTATCTGATGGCGATGTATTCCTCAACTTGTATCATTTGCCGCCTTATCGGCCCAAAGACCTGGCAGTCCATTTAGATTCTATCAGCAGATAATTCCTTCACAACACCAATTTAAATGAGGAGGGTATTGCTTGGAGTGCCAGCTTGGTGCTTTTTCTTTGATTGCTTGTAACCCGAAAAGGGGGACACGTTTTTTTGTTGGGAAAATGAGGACTATTGGCTGCGATACATTACAGATATTCAAGTTTGTGGTTGTTTGCCAGATGGGATATTTAATCTGAGGGGAGTTTGTTGGCCTCCATGTTGGTGAGCTTGGTTGTAGATGCCACGGTTCATGGAATGTAAATAATGAGTGATTAATTGAGGGGGCTTCTCTTCAATGATAGGTGGCCTCGGTCTGCAGATCTCTGTCCCATCCAGTAGTGATTTGTTCCCATCAGCTTGCTGCACGGGCAGGACTGTATGTTAACACGGACAAATGTGTTTACACATGTTGCTCTACACTGCCTATCACAATCATGCATGTTGCTACTTCATCTGGGAGGAACTCTTTCAAGTCTACTCTCCTCACCATCAAAATCTCAGAAGTGCTGATTCACCATCAGTTTGAATTTCTGCAATTCTTGAGTTTTGACGTAAATGAAGATATTTGAAACATGGATTCACAAGTTAAATCCAAGTGATCTAACAAGGTAATGTGAAACAATCTACCCATGGTAACACCCAAATATATACCCAAAACACCAAATGATCTAACAAGGTAGTGTGTAACAATCTACCCATGGTAACACCCAAAGATATACCCAAAACACCAAATGATCTAACAAGGTAGTATGAAACAATCTACCCATGGTAACACCCAAAGATATACCCAAAACACCAAATGATCCATTGGAGTTGGCACAATTATTCTATCTAGATTAACACATTTGATCTATGATTACATAATGCCATTTAGAAAGTGGTCAAATGCAACTTATGTCATATTTGGGATTTCACTTTCTTAGCAGAGTACCAGGATTCGAACCTCCACGGTCAGAGTTAGGCACCTAATTGCCAGCACACAAAGTCAGCCGTCTAGCCAGCTCAGCCACTACGACTTCCACATTGAAGTCTGACAACTGGTAGTCTAGACTGCTTAAGCTGTGGTTACACAATGCCATTTAGAAAGTGGTCAGATGCAACATATGTTAACACAGATGATCTACCGACATTGACACAGATGTTGTACCCACATTGACACAGATGATGTACCCACGTTGACACAGATGATGTACCCACCTTGACACAGATAATCTACCCACGTTGACACAGATGACATACCCAAGTTAAGACAGATGATGTACCCAAGTTGACAGATGATGTACCCAAGTTGACAGATGATGTACCCAAGGTGACACAGATGATGTACCCAAGTTAACACAGACGATGTACCCAAGTTGACACAGATGATGCACCCAAGTTGACACAGATGATGCACCCATGTTGACACAGATGATGTACCCAAGTTAACACAGATGATGTACCCAAGTTGACACAGATGATGTACCCAAGTTGACACAGACGATGTACCCAAGTTGACACAGATGATGCACCCAAGTTAGCACAGATAAGGTACCCAAGTTCACACAGATGATGTACCCAAGTTGACACAGATGATGTACCCAAGTTAGCACAGATGATGTACCCAAGTTAGCACAGATGATGTACCCATGTTGACACAGATGATGCACCAATGTTGACACAGATGATGTACCCAAGTTAACACAGATGATGCACCCATGTTGACACAGATGATGTACCCACGTTGACACAGATGATGTACCCAAGTTAGCACAGATGATGTACCCAAGTTGACACAGATGATGTACCCAAGTTGACACAGATGATGCACCCATGTTGACACAGATGATGTACCCAAGTTAACACAGATGATGTACCCAAGTTGACACAGATGATGTACCCAAGTTGACACAGATGATGTACCCAAGTTGACACAGACGATGTACCCAAGTTAACACAGATGATGTACCCACGTTGACACAGATGATGTACCCACCTTGACACAGATAATCTACCCACGTTGACACAGATGACATACCCAAGTTAAGACAGATGATGTACCCAAGTTGACAGATGATGTACCCAAGGTGACACAGATGATGTACCAAGTTAACACAGACGATGTACCCAAGTTGACACAGATGATGAACCCAAGTTGACACAGATGATGCACCCATGTTGACACAGATGATGTACCCAAGTTAACACAGATGATGTACCCATGCTGACACAGATGATGTACCCAAGTTAACACAGATGATGTACCCAAGTTGACACAGACGATGTACCCAAGTTGACACAGATGATGTACCCAAGTTGACACAGACGATGTACCCAAGTTGACACAGATGATGTACCCAAGTTAACACAGATGATGCACCCAAGTTAGCACAGATGAGGTACCCAAGTTAACACAGATGATGTACCCATGTTGACACAGATGATGTACCCAAGTTAACACAGATGATGCATCCATGTTGACACAGATGATGTACCCAAGTTGACACAGACGATGTACCCAAGTTGACACAGATGATGTACCCAAGTTCACACAGATGAGGTACCCATGTTGACACAGATGATGTACCCAAGTTAGCACAGATGAAGTACCCAAGTTAACACAGATGATGTACCCAAGTTGACACAGATGATGCACCCATGTTGACACAGATGATGTACCCAAGTTAGCACAGATGAAGTACCCAAGTTAACACAGGTGATGTACCCAAGTTAACACTCCTGATGTACCAAGTTAACACAGATGATGTACCCAAGTTAACACTCCTGATGTACCAAGTCAACACCAATGACGACATCATAGTCACTAATGATGTAACCTAATGAAAGATTTAATTATTTTTTACACTGAATAGTCTCCCACAACTACAGTCTTCTGGTTTGTTTGAAGTCTACAAAGATTGCACAGTTACATATTTACACCTCTTTTACGTCTATGTAAGTGAAAACTTCATTCGTTGTTGTTTCCTATGTTATTTACCCAGTCAAGCATTAGACGACCGCTTCCCAGTGACCCGTGTCCACCTTGAGTGCGTATAAAGTGTGTACAGAGTGATTAGAACATTACTGAAGACAACGCCCAATGCTGTGACATGACTTCCATCTGCTGGCTATTGTGCAGGCATTGATCCCAGCATAAGTACAATCCTATATCTAAGTAATAACAAGTACTCTAGGTTTATCTCTTCCCAAACAAAGTCATTCTTTAATTACATGGAGTTAGACTTAATGACAGTTCTCTTAGCACCCATAGACACCTATGTCTTTAATTTCTCGCTTTATTAATCCCATGTGTAATAATTACATGAATATGAGATTACATAAATAATGTCCTGTTCTGAAGCTTTAGGGCTTCATAAAGATTAGTGAGTGAAAGCTTTAGTGATGAAGGTGTCCTTGTGATGCTCGGGATGACATGGACGAGGTCACGGTAGATAAAACAGTTGAGCTTCAGTCACTGTTATGCAGCAGTAGCAATGAAACTCAGTTCTCTTTCACACAATGAAATTTATTTCATTGGATCATGAATAAATAATGTCACGACCATTCCTTGGTTGATTTCGATTTGGACTAGGCGAAGTTGTATCCATCAAGAGAATTGATGTGAAATCGTATTTTCAGGTTCACAAGTCTAATGATTCAGTAATTATTTTTTTATGCAATTTCATTCAATTTGTTTAATTGAATAGTTGAGTAAGCGTCGTTGTGAGTTCATAGGATGACGTTTCTTGTCAGCCAGATCGGCACAATCAAGTTCCAAGTTGTCAGAATGGTTATCATTTTTGAATTATTCATTAGATCATTTTACGATGATATTGTGCAAGCTAATTTCTTGTAAAATTACAGCGACTTCTGAGGAAGTTGGGCTGTGAAACTGTGATATGATTTGATTGTTATATAGGATTGTGATTGTTATAGCATTTTGGTTGGTCGGTAATAAGCAAGTATGATGGTACATTAAATACATTAAGTGATATATTTTGTATTATTAATGGTATGCCAGGCATTCATTTATGTTGATCATATTTGTGTGTTGGGCTCTGTATGTCTGTGTCTGGAGGGTTGTAGCTCTCAGACAGCTGATTGTGTCACATTGTGTTTTTGTACCTGTTGGAGTCTGTAGGATTGCAACTTTTGGACAACTAGTGATGTTTTTGGGCTGTGTAGGTCTGTAGCTCTTAGAATTTATGCTTTTTGGATTTTACCTTTCAGAAAACTCAGGATCAGTTGTATCTTACTCTGTTGAGTTGTAGCTTTTTGACAACTGATGTGTCTGTTGTATCTGTCTCTTTTGAGTTTTAGCTCTCAGACCACTGATGTGTCTGTAGTGTCTGAAGAGTTCTAGCTGTCAGACAGCTGGTGATGTCTGTTGTTTTACAGGGATCTAGCTGTCAGACCACTGATTTGTCTGCCTCTGTTCAGTTGTAGCTGTCAGACCACTGATGTGTCTGTTGTGTTTACCTCTGTTGAGACCACTGTTGTATCTGTCTCTGTTGTGCTGTAGCTCTCAGACCACTGATGTGTCTGCCGTTGCTGAGCTCTCAGACAACTAGTGATGTGTCTGTATATCTGACACCCACTGAATACTTGAATTTTATCCCACTTAATGAATGTATTATTTTAGTTATCATTGTTGATGCCATCTAATAATCTGTAGTGTCTTCACATGTATGTGAAGCATTGTCCATAGTCTTTTCGTGGATGTTTCTATTGCATATTGTCATTCACCAGTAATCTGCTTATGATTTCACAGCTTGTGTCTTCTGTATTACACCAACATCTGTGAAAGTGTTTTTGTTTCAGTTCCACCTTTGTCCTTGACGACTGAGGTTTGGAGGAATAAGGAAAGTTGTCTCTTTTCTAACAAGTACATGTTTCTTTGTTGCTCTTCTCCAGGTACAAATTTACAGCTCACAGACCAACCAGATAACTCGGACTTTGAATCGGTTCCGTGAAGTGGCACATTGTGGATCATTTCGGGATGATGGTCGTCTACTTGTTGCTGGAAGTGATGAAGCCCAAGTAAAACTGTTTGACACAAGCAGTGGATCCATGCTCCGAGTATTCAAAGGACATGATGGGTGAGTGGGGAGATGACAGTCAGGTTACAGGGGACATAGTGATTCATGTGGACATTACAGATGAGTTGAGGGAACAAAGTTGGTGACTTATAATGGTTGAAGATGAATTTGGAGTTCACAGAACTTGTGATGTCAAGGTATATCTAAGGAAGCTATGCACAAACAGCATTAATTGTACAATTTCGACTAAACCATAGGCATGTTTAATGAATAATTAACGAAATATTGTGTCTTTGGACGTTAATTGGGTGAGTGTATGATATATCAAGGACAAGAGAGAGTCTTTCTTGCTATATTTGCTTGTTCACTCAATAGTTATGTTTATAGTTGATGTTTCCAATATTGTATGTGTTCTTCATCCAGTATTGTATATGTTGTGTCTCCAGTAGTGTTTCCAGTATTGTATCACTGGATTGTCTGGTCCAGCTGCTGAGTGTAAAACAACAACCAACCAAATCCAGTATTGTTTATGAAGTATTGTATATGCTGTTATTGCAGTATTGTATGTCTTGTTTATGCAGTTTTGCACATGTGGTATTTCCAGTATTTTGTAAGTTGTTTATGCAGTATTGTGTATGTTGTTTTTGCAGTATTGTATGTGTTGTTTATGCAGTATTGTATGTGTTGTTCATGCAGTGTTGTACTGGTGGCATTTCCAGTATTGTATATGTTGCCACATTGTTTATTTCAGTCCAGTAAATGTGACCAGGTTTCTGCAGGATCGGGTGAGGGTCATGTCTGGCTCCAATGACCGATCTGTCCGTGTCTGGGACGTCCCAAGCGAGAAGTCTGTGATGATTTACGATGAACATGAGGTGTGTACTCAAGAAGTATGGTGTGTGTTGTGTGTGAAGCTGTGTCATGTGACTGAAAGAAAGCTCACATATGTGATAAAAAGTGCTCTGACACAATTTGATACTCATTTCCACACACATGTACACACACAAACATGCAGTCACACACACGAACACACACATTTAAGAGGCTAACATATGCCACTAGTCAAAGCAAGGATGTCGATTGTCACTTTCGCATGACTGCTAGACATAGACAGAGTCACACATTGTACAAAATATGCAAAGTGTGTCAAATAAACAATATGTTTGAACACCACTGCACAGTTTGCTCGGAAGCTGCCCCTTGAATTTAGATGAAACAAAGCCTTGCCCCTGTCAGATATATTAACATATATAGTGTGTAGCAAGATTAGGTTTGATAAAAATGGAATTGTAACTATTTGTAGTAAATATTAAACATTCACACAATCTGACATAGATTGATCCATGCGAGCACGGTATATTATTGTGAGCAGAGATGTTATCACTATTGATGTTTTGGAGTTCTTTATCTTGAATTCTCCTGTGTTGATGAAGAAGACAGATATGGGGGTTTGGAAATTGCAGAACCTCTGAAATGGACATTCTAAACAGGAAAGGGAAGTCCAAGAATTTGTAAGAAAGAAATGAGGGAATATTTTTCATGCGTGGGCCTTAAGCAGTGTCAATTGCTTCTGTTGACTATGATGGGGATGAAATTGGAGATTTAGTTTGACAATTTCTTCCGTGAGATCCCAGATTCCCTTTCACAATGTGACATGATAAATTCTAACACAGCAAGATTTTGGCATGTTTTTTTGTGATGGGTTCCGCTTTGCCCTCATTCTGTTACAGCGAGTTGATGCTCAGTATTCTAAACATTTCGCAGTATCATAGAGGCTGGAGATGGGAAAATGTTGTTTCACCCTTTAACAACATCTACAACATGGACCTGTCATGATGGTGTATGGGTACAGACAAATGATATGCCTGGAAGAGACTGAAGTGTACAAGTCAAGTGGCGGGGAGGGCACAATGTACCAGATCACATTTCAATATTCACCTGTCTCCTTGCAGGAGGATTAACCATTACCTCCACACACCATTGTTCCATGTGAAACTTATCTGGAAATGTTGACTTAATGACATGCAAACATCAAACTTGACATGACAAGAGGCTTTTTGTACAGGTTGCTTGAATCCAGTTTTGTCACATTGATTGTAAGATATGATGAAGGATAGTTTTGCTAGTTTTCAACTTTCTGGTTTCAAGAATCTCAAAGGTTTTTATTCAAGGAAATTTGGACAGGAAATCGGATTAAGTGAATATTTCCTGGTAATTTGGTAGTTACAGGAATAGTGTCATCTGTTTCTGTGACACGGTTGTTATGACTGAATGTGTTAGAACATACATACTTATTGGTTTCAGAGAATGGCACTTTGGGAATCTAATATGGAAGTGCAGGGGATTTGCAGCCCGTCAATTTTTCGGTGTTTTTGTTCACTGCAAACTCAACTCCATGACAAAAGGACTTGGATATGTGCACACATAGTATTCCTGATTCCCAGATACACCATGCCAAAATATTTAGTTGATTATTGGGGATTATAGAAACACTGCTTCAAGAACTTTCTGTTTTCATTTCTAAAATCAAAACTGATTACAGTAATACTGGTTTTTTTGCCCCCATGCTATATTAAAGAACCAGTGTTTCATGATAGTATCACTAGATACAATGTGTCAAGCCCTTTTGTAGGGGTTCCCTCTCTGACATTGCTGGAATACTGATGAAAGCAATACAAAACCCAACTCATTTGTAGAATAGACACTTTTAGAATAGGACATAAGGCTTGCTGTGGGGTCATTAAGTTTTCTCCAAGTGTATTTAAATCAGAGGACATCTTCAAGCTTTAATTATTAACATTAAGACTGATAAAAAAACATTTTAATTTACAACAGTCAGTGTAGCCTTCGTTGGCTTAGGAAATATATGTATCCTACATTCTGGTCTCTCGTCAGCATACTTTTTGGTTTGCATGTTTCTTTCATTAATGATCGGCTTAAAACATCTTAAACTCTTTTCTGTCTGAAAGTGTTGTATATAGCAGCAAAACTGCTGATTTTGCATTTGGCAATACTATCTGTCACTTATTCAGTTTCATATCGTAGTTTCTGTATGGAAATAATGTGAATCTTTATGAATGTGTACTGACTCCTGAATATTTCTCCAAATCATGTTAACTGATATTTTGTCTTTCACTTTGATTTTCTCATTAATTTTTATAAATTTCAATTTCAGCTGAATTTTGCTTTTTCATTCGAAAATTGTGTTCATGACTGCTTTCATAACATTGATAATGCCAGATTTACGGGCATGTCTGTTTCTTAAAGACTTGTGTCTAAAATGGTACCTGTTTTACTTTGTTTTGGCTGCATAGTCTTCATATTAAATGATCACACTTGAAACAACATGGAGCCCATCAAAATATTTTCTACATGAAACACGATCACTAATATCATTAATGTGGGATTGACAAGGGTTGTAGATTTCCCCCAACCATCAGCTTTCATCCCCCTGCGGTGATGCAAGCCCCCTGGGGGTAGGGAATGTTGGTGTTAACCAGGTTTGATCTGGAGACCCTGAGGTCAGATCCACGGCCCTGGGGATGATTAACAACATCTACTGCACAATTCTCAGAATTTCTGGCGTACTTGTAGAATTTGTCCAAATTCTCTAATGAAACCCGATATAACTTTCGATTCCTTTCGCATCTCATGTGGTTCATTTACAGTGCCATACCATTGTGATGCCAGTCCTCCCTGGGAAATATTCTTCCTCTCCCCAAATATAACTTTGGTAGTTTATGAAGGTAACATATCTATCCCATGATATTGTGATAGCGTGCTAACATATTGCCAACAAAACCAGGCACGGCAAACTCTGCATATCTCGTCAGATGGTTCGTTATTGACATAGATACTCTCAGGATAAACTCCTTACATTCTAATCCCCCTGTGGTTCATACAACTGAAATTCACCAATTGGGAAAGCATTTCGCTAGACCTTTTTCCCCTTTAATTGCGACTTTAATTGGCAAAATTGATCAATGAAAAAATGTGAGGGTTTTTGTGCTGAAAGATTATAGAAAGAAGGTGGCAGACTCTCTGATGACAGAGCAGAACATTGGTCTAAAATTGTAGGTCCTTGGCAAATTAATTTGAAAAGGAAATATTTTTTGCACATTTTGTGTGCTTATTGCTCATGTGTGAAATTAATCGGGGAAATAGTTTCCCTTGTTACTTACGGATTCCTGCTCTGACTCAAAACATTAATCGCAGAATGAAAATAGTTGCGTATCTCGGAAGAAACGATATGCTTGTGCATTGGAGGAGGAATCAACACTGCATGTAAATATCAGTTTTTGATAGCTGTTGTGTACAAGTTTGTGAATTTGATCGATCGTATCTAGAGTAGTTTACATACCTACAGTGGGGTTGCCATGTCTTGCAACATGTGTCGAGCAGATTAATAGTCTTTTTATTATCAAATTTGCCGTAAGAAATAGAGCACTTTTGATGATGATTGCCAAATAATTGATGTTGATTTCCCCGGAAGTTGTATATTTCATGGACATAGGTTTTTATTTCAACTATTTTTTTTCTCTCCATGTTTGATGATATTTTCGTATTTGTAAGTGCTGGTCCCAACTTCTGACTTACATCAAACTGTAATTGTAGACCTAATAGGATTTATTGATTAACAATTAAAATATTTATTCATGTGAAATATGTTTGTGTCAGCACTTCTCTTACTCGAGAGGGATTTTTTAAAGAAATAAGAGTGGGTTTTTAATTTCTTTAACTTCTCTTTTAATTCAGAAAAAAATAAATGGTTCTATTTTTGCATATTTTTGGACTTACTTTTTGACTGGAGTTGGACTTATCGAAATCAAATATTTGTATTACTTTTTCTAATTGATAAGCATGTAAATGAAATTAGCAAGCTTGGAAGGTGTTTGTGAGTTTTAACCAGAGCCTGTGGTGATAAAGTGATTCATCCACAAAGTGGTAATTTTAATTGGTTAATGGCTTCCCCCTCCCTGATGTGGTATTGAGAGCATTCAGTTAATTTGCTTCTCTTTCAAGCAATAGCCATTCCTGATTTCTCTCAAATTCATCTCTGTCCCACATGTCCAATAAAGCCAGGCCCCTGCTCCCAGAAAAATAAGCTTAGTGACATTTTAATGTGCAACGATGAAGAAATGCAACAAGCTTCATGTGGGTAGCACATGACAGGTCATGACCCCAAGGTCGGTGCTTGACCCAAAACACTTGACTTCCTCACTGACCTCTGAACCCAGCTGCATTGACCAACCAGTGATTGTTGTATGCTGATTGACAGATTGACGAGAAATTGACTTGCCCCTTGCAGTCAGGGTGTATGTGAATGACAGGTGACATGGGGAAAGGTTATTAGTCAGTGTTGTAAATGATACTGATTGTCAGGTGATATTAACAAGCTATAACACTCAGCTGATGAGAGAGATGGCCACTTAGAAACATCCCTGGCTACATGTGTCATTTGATGCTCTGCTGCAAAAGCTGTCACTGGTTATCTGTATAACAGAAGACAAGGCCCATGGACATCAGGATAGTGTGTCCTGTGTATTGGGATGTACAGACACCTGTGTACATGAAATGGACAAATAAACATGATGTCTTAAGTCAGAGTGAATGTGGCTGACATTTAATTCTATTTTAGGTCAGGCACAATCAATTAAACAATTGAATTGTAGTAAGTATCTTTCAGTGGCACAAAAAAACTTTTGTCTTAAATTTTAGTGAAATTACTTGAGATGAGATAATTTTTATGGGGTTTGTATTGTATGTAATACTCTTATAATTTAACATCCAACATAGTACATTTGTGAGACTCTCTCCCTATGTATATGAGTCTATGTATATCAGGAAATGGCAATCAGTAAGATATTTCTTGTTATCAATATTGTCATGCTTTACATTCTATTGATTTATTCAAAGGCTCCCACAATATAGTTTATGGTTGTTCCTAACTAATCCAAGCAAACACATTTTCACTAATAATACTAAAAGATTTTTAAATATTCATTTATGATTTTGCTAAGCTCAAAGAAGAATAAATGAATGCGTTCTTACATTGTTTAAGAGAAACATGATTAATGCCCTGCTTACCAATGTTAACTGGGCAATATTTCCCAGTAAACATTTAAAACACTTTGATGGTTTGGTAATGAGATCTTTGCCTGAGGCAACTGATTCCAGATGTCTGTGAATTGACAGAAATCAATGGAAGATACCACAAGAGGAAATCGCTCTGGAATTCCTTCACTGCTGCAATCTGTGGAATGGTGAAAATGAATGTTATGATTATCATAACAATTATTTTGTTATGAAATATACATGGTCATTCATACTTGTGAAACTTGAGATATATAACAATTTATTTTTACCTTTATTTTATACTTTATTAGTCACATTATAGATTTCATTTTTTAAAAGATTTTAAATTATTTTTTCATATTTTGTGTTCATTGACAAATGTATTACATTAGTTTGGTCTATTTCAGTGCTGATTGTTGTATGTTTGGAAAATTAGTTTTCACCCAAAAAAGCTATGAAAGAAAGACTCCATAGCCATTTTGTGCAAGAATAGTTTCATCTTTCATCTCTGGTCAGAGAGTACAGGTGCATCATCTTTAGGGCGAAAGCTTGTTTATTTTCACACCTTGTTAATCTATTGTCCAGCATTATAGCGTCCTCGACCTGATTGAGGGGTTGAGAGTTACCTGTGTTGTGATCTCAGTTGACTGTGATGTATTGAGGTCGGGACGGAAGAGATCAGCAACAGTACCCAGCTCTGGGTTATCATTGTTTCCACAGAGAACCAACTTACTTTTTCATGTGTTTTGTAAACTCACAAAGGATGGGCAAAAAAGCAGGAAGTTTGAAATAGAAAACAATGGTGTGATTGGACTGTATTGTTTGATGGTAATCGGCCATGTGATGCAGACAGACTGCAGGAAATCCCCAGGCCTATCTGTGGGAGTGAGATGAACATTGTCAGCACACTACTAGTGATATCCTGAGTGAAAATCTAACTGACAGACATATACACCTTCATTAGCATGCAAATCTATATTAGTAATATCAGGTTTCCATGTAGATATGGTTTTGACCAGGCGAATGGTGATTGAGATACATTGTTTGTTTGATGGGATGAGAGTTGATGAGCAAGGTTGGTGAAAAGAAAACATCTTTTTAAGAGAAATCTCTCTTGTTTTTCAAATGAGGTATGTTTCAAGATGTGTAACAGCAAACATTTTGAAAAATATACTTTTGACAAAGTTGGCAGCTAGGGCCATCCTGAAACTCCTCAACATTTACACATGGGATTCCATGATGGATTGGTCCTGGGGGTCGCCTACTGGTTGTCAGAGGAGGCTTGGCCATTTTATTTATAACATCATTTAATCCTGAAAATACTTGAAAAAAAACCCCAGATTTTGCTTCAGGATTTAAAAAGAATAAAACTGTTTCCAGGACTTGAGGGAACAAACAGATCCCCAATGTGTTGTGGAAGTATACTGAAAGTCTTTTCAGAATTTTCTGTTGTCCGATATTATCTATAAGAGGAGCTAATATCAAGCATCTGTCACCAGCCTTAGTGAATTATTTCCTTTGTTTGTTGTTTTACAAGTATTTTTCATAATAATTCCATGACTACATGTTGTGTATTGGATGGTCAATATTATACTTATAATAGCTCCAGTCGGGCCGACCCTCCTATTGGAGGGGCGGTGGGGTAGCCTTGTGGTTAAAGCGTTCACTCGTCACACCGAAGATCAGGGTTCAATTCCCCACATGGGTACAATGTGTGAGGCCAATCCTGCCGTGATATCGCTGGAATATTGCTAAAAGCAGCATAAAACCAAACTCACTCACCAATTCGATGGTCAATATCATACTTATAATGCCTCCAGTTGGGCTTCCTACTGGACAGTCAATATTTGTAGTTATAAGACCTCCAGTCAGGCCTTCTAATGGATGGTCAGTATTTATAGTTATAAGACCTCCAGTTGGGCTTTCTGTTGGATGGTCAATATTTATAGTTATAAGATCTCAAAGTCAGGCCTTCTATTGGATGGTCAATATTTATAGTCATAAGACCTCCAGTCAGGCCTTCTAATGGATGGTCAATATTTATAGTTATGAGACCTCAAAGTAAGGCCTTCTAATGGATTGTCAGTATTTATAGTTATAAGACCTCAAAGTAAGGCCTTCTATTGGATGGTCAATATTTATAGTCATAAGACCTCCAGTCAGGCCTTCTAATGGATGGTCAATATTTATAGTTATAAGACCTCCAGTCAGGCCCTCTATTGGATGGTCAATATTTATAGTTATAAGACCTCCAGTCAGGCCTTCTATTGGATGGTCAATATTTATAGTTATAAGACCTCCAGTCAGGCCCTCTATTGGATGGTCAATATTTATAGTTATAAGACCTCCAGTCAGGCCTTCTAATGGATGGTCAATAATTATAGTTATAAGACCTCCAGTCAGGCCCTCTACTGGATGGTCAATATTTATAGTCATAAGACCTCCAGTCAGGCCTTCTAATGGATGGTCAATAATTATAGTTATAAGACCTCCAGTCAGGCCCTCTACTGGATGGTCAATATTTATAGTCATAAGACCTCCAGTCAGGCCTTCTAATGGATTGTCAGTATTTATAGTTATAAGACCTCAAAGTAAGGCCTTCTAATGGATTGTCAATATTTATAGTTATAAGACCTCCAATCAGGCCTTCTAATGGATTGTCAATATTTATAGTTATAAGACCTCCAGTCAGGCCTTCTAATGGATGGTCAGTATTTATAGTTATGAGACCTCAAAGTAAGGCCTTCTAATGGATTGTCAGTATTTATAGTTATAAGACCTCAAAGTAAGGCCTTCTAATGGATTGTCAGTATTTATAGTTATAAGACCTCCAGTCAGGCCCTCTATTGGATGGTCAATATTTATAGTTATAAGACCTCCAGTCAGGCCCTCTATTGGATGGTCAATATTTATAGTTATAAGACCTCCAGTCAGGCCTTCTAATGGATGGTCAATAATTATAGTTATAAGACCTCTAGTCAGGCCCTCTACTGGATGGTCAATATTTATAGTCATAAGACCTCCAGTCAGGCCTTCTAATGGATGGTCAATAATTATAGTTATAAGACCTCCAGTCAGGCCCTCTACTGGATGGTCAATATTTATAGTCATAAGACCTCCAGTCAGGCCTTCTAATGGATTGTCAGTATTTATAGTTATAAGACCTCAAAGTAAGGCCTTCTAATGGATTGTCAATATTTATAGTTATAAGACCTCCAATCAGGCCTTCTAATGGATTGTCAATATTTATAGTTATAAGACCTCCAGTCAGGCCTTCTAATGGATGGTCAGTATTTATAGTTATAAGACCTCCAATCAGGCCTTCTAATGGATTGTCAATATTTATAGTTATAAGACCTCCAATCAGGCCTTCTAATGGATTGTCAATATTTATAGTTATAAGACCTCCAGTCAGGCCTTCTAATGGATGGTCAGTATTTATAGTTATAAGACCTCCAATCAGGCCTTCTAATGGATTGTCAATATTTATAGTTATAAGACCTCCAATCAGGCCTTCTAATGGATTGTCAATATTTATAGTCATAAGACCTCCAGTCAGGCCTTCTAATGGATTGTCAGTATTTATAGTTATAAGACCTCCAGTCAGGCCTTCTAATGGATTGTCAATATTTATAGTTATAAGACCTCCAGTCAGGCCTTCTAATGGATTGTCAGTATTTATAGTTATAAGACCTCCAGTCAGGCCTTCTAATGGATGGTCAGTATTGGATGTAAATGTCCTGGTAGTGTCCCTGTAATTGCTCCTTATAGTAGTTAGGGATGTGGGATTTTTCATGTCCAGCAGATTTCTGATACTTTCAAGGAAAAGGAAAGTTGTAAGCATGTTTGTCATTTTCACATAAAAACATGATTGTCAGGTTTTCAGAGCAAATGAGAATGTTTAGTTAGTTACGTCTGGACTTGAGGTTTGTGATAAGAGTCTGGTGCAAGAAGGTGATAAAGAATTAAATGCAGACAGAAAGATGGACTAGAAGCTTAGGCCACATGATCAGTTCTGTGGACTCTGTTGTACAGTCCATTGGAGTTACCATCACTTTGGCAATGAAATGCTCTAAAGAATGAGGCTCTTAACTTTTTGAAAATATATTTTTTTAGGATTTTATTTTTCAGAAATATATTTTTGGAACTCTGTTCAACTAATGCTTATCCATTGTTGTTTTCACTCCATGATATAAAAAAGAATAATATAACATGTTTATATTTATGAAGCAAACTTTACTTAGTCAACCACAAATAAGCCTTCACAATGATGTTGTTGTTCTCCCCATGTTCTTGTCATGTCTTTTGTCATCACACCCTGACTGTCTGGTGTCTTTCTTCAGGACTATGTGAGGTGTGGCGTATCCAGCATGGCCAGTACAGACATCATTCTCACAGGTGAGATACAGTGTGGGAATCAGGGCTAGGTAGCAGAAGAGTTCTCTCCCTTTATTTCCAAACTTGGTCTTGTTCAGTCTTCAGAAAGTTACATTCTACCTTGTGAATCCACAGGCCCGGATTGATGAAAATAAGTTGATAAATATCGCTGTGTTCTTATAAGGGAAGACTGTGGACATTTTAAAGAAATGTTTGATGAATAAATAGACAATTCTGTTGCAGGAATACCTGTATTTCCCAGCTACTTTTGTTTCTCATGGTGTGAATGTCCAACACTATTTCTGTTATGTGTGTAAAAGTATTCATTTCTTGTGAGACCTCTTTAACAGAAATAGTACCAGTAGGTAATATGAAATTGTGTGGAAAACAGTTCAGGATATATACAGGAAAAATCAGGGAAACACATTAGGACAAATAAAACAAGTTAGAGTCAAATTCCTTTGGAAAAGAAATATATGATATCTGTAGTCAGTATCTGCCATAGCTACTTTTTATGTTAAGTGTTCTGTCAGAGCCATGAATATGTGTTGAACAAAAATCATGATTTTCACTTGCCATAGGAGTAGATCTAGGTACTGACAGTTTGGGTTTTGTATAGGTTCTTATGATCACACCATTCGGATGTTTGACACGCGGGTGAAGGGAAGCACCATGACAGTCGACCATGGGTACCCGGTAGAGAGTCTCATCATGTTCCCCCATGGCAGCATCTTCATGTCAGCAGGTGGGTTTTGCACGCTACGTTTGGTTGTCAAGTCTGACACAAATGAGGTTGGCTGTGGGTGACTGGTTGATTGTGTGGTATATTTTCAAATCCCCAACTTACTCATTATAAATAATGTAAAACAATATAATAAACCCAGGTACTTTAAGAGTTTTGTTGCCATGATGTCACTGAAAAGAGTGTTAATACTTTTCAGTAAGCAAATAGAACATTCTTGTTTTTCAATAGCATAGAATATTCCTGGTTTTGAAGCATTTGGAAAGTCTTTTATTTAAGATAGGACCCGTGAAGGTCCCGGGGTAGAATAGGCCTTCAGCAACCCATGCTTGCCATAAAAGGCGACTCAGCTTGTCGTAAGAGGCGACTAACGGGATCAGGTGGTCAGGCTGGCTGACTTGGTTGACGCATGTCATCGGTTCCCAATTGCGCAGATCGATGCTCATGTTGTTGATCACTGGATTGTCTGGTCCAGACTCGATTATTTACAGACCGCCGCCATATAGCTGTAATATTGCTGAGTGCGGCGTAAAACTAAACTCACTCACTCACTTATTTAAAATAGTACAATTTGCAAACAAACAAATCGGAACAGTTCTTTTCATTCAAATGTGTGTAAACATTAAGCTGTAATTATGAGGGGAGAAACATGTCCTGCCCAAAGGCAGTCAGCTGATAGGTCTGCCTAGATGGATGATGTTGTGTGTGTAATCACTGAACTCACTCAGCAATCAAACCTGGAATTCAGAACTGAACAAGGATCAGAATCTAGACAATCAGAGTCTCCATCACCACGTCCGAATAGAGTGCTTTCATGAGGGTAGTCGAAGTTTCACTTAGCAGTGGTGCAGAATGAAAAGAATTATTTATATACAATGACTGTGTACCATAATGAATAGAAGTCAAGTTTTTTAGAGCCACAAATTTAGTTTGACTGCTGTAAAGATATCAGTGCACGGTCGTATCATGCAGAGTTGTAATATTGTGAAAGCATTTTGTTTTATATCAACATAAGAATTGAATTTGAAAAATATCCTGAATGGTGATAAAACGTATGTCCATTATTCCTACCCAAATTTCTTTTCTCAGTCCACTGTCTGGACCCAAGTCTCACCTCCCAAGTTATTTCCCAAGTAACACTAACATGTAAAGCATTTCCATCTAAAAGCTGACCGTTGAACGTCAGGGTTGGAATTGTTTGTCAGCAATTTAATCTTGCTATAAGAGGCCAATAACTGAACAAGGTGTGAGACTAAAAGACTTGGTTGATGCATCTCCAACCAGTACTCATCATGAGGTGGTCCGATTGAAAGACTTGGTTGATGCATCTCCAACCAATACTCAGGATGAGGTGGTCTGATTGAAAGACATGGTTGATGCATCTCCAACCAATACTCATTAGGTGGTGTGATTGAAAGACTTGGTTGATGCATCTAATGTCGGTTTCAGACCGGTTTATTTATGGACCAATATCAAAAAGCTTTAATATTCCTGAGTACTGGTGTAACAAGAAAGAAACACAACAACCGTCTAAAGTCTGACTTAAGTGACGAAAATTCTGTTCCGTCTGAAATATAATCCCAACTAAGTCACTCAAAATGGATCCCCAACAACTATTTCCGTGATATGTAACAACACTGTAGTGGTGAAAAAGTTCCACCACACTTTTTACCCGCTTCCTGGAACGTTAAAAAGTGTTTAAATTCTGTGTTTAAGTTTGTTAACGCAAACAATGGAGGATGTTGACATTTGAAACCTCTCTGGTATGGGCAATGAGCTGCAGTGGGACTGATCTGTTGTATAATATGGATAACAGGACATGCACTGATGCATTGATGTACGCCACAATTTGCTCAGGCACAGTTGGCGATATTACAACCTCACACACTGATTTGTCTAACAGAAAGTTCCTTCATTGAAAATACATTTTTCCCAAAAACTCATAATACTCCTCTCAGATTAAACTTGGAAGCTTAATAGGGAGTGATTAAACTTTTTCCTACATTTTGACTTTGTAAGTTTACTTCATGAGGAAACTTTGGCAAAGTCATCTGTTATAGATGAAAACTTTACAAAATTGTTTTTAACACGCACGTGTGCCGAAGCGTTGGTTTTGATTGTGTCACCAATGAGTTTAGCACATTGGGCAGGGTCGGGGAGAGCACACCTCTTCCAACTTGAATGATTGTTGCAGAAAAAGCTGGCGAAGATTATCAATGTATGACTATGACAAATGATGTGAAAATGAGACAGCCATATTGCGCTGTATGTAAATATTAATGTGCTAATGTGTCTTATGCAGCAAAACAGACAGATTAACCATGAGAAGAAGCTATGAAAGTGTTTTTTGATGATTTCCCTTGCACATAACATCAAAAAAGACATTTTAATTGGCCAGCTCCTGCCAGTAATGAAAACAAATAAACTAAGTTTGATTGCCGATCAGCCAGCTTATGAAAGTTGTCGATTTGAGAAGTTGTTTTTGAATTGGATTTCTTCTTTATTGTGTCAGAAAGTTAGAATGCCTTGGGGAATTAGCGGTATGATTTAACATAACTGTTAGAGTGTGTTGATGATGTATTAACTGCCCTTAATGATAGTTGCAGGTAGTAGGATCGAGCCTGGAATAAACATGTGATGCTCCTCTGTATGCAGGATTAGTGTTCATGGATGCAGATATGCTCTCATATTGGACAGGAGGCATCTTGGTTGAACTGGGAAACTGAAATATTCAGGGAAAACATTCAGGGACTGGGAGAACTGAAACATTCAGGGATTTGGAGATCTGAAACATTCAGGGACTGGGGAACTGAAACATTCAGGGATTGGGAGAACTGAAACATTCAAGGACTGGGGTCAACTGAAACGTTTCCATCAAATTAATAAATATTTAGAAAAGGAAAAGGAAAATATATGTAACTGGTGAAGAGAAAATTTTACCCGCACTAACACGAATGTACTCTACACATGTGAAGACTATGATTGATTGTCTGTGTCAGAATGTGTTTGAACTTTGTGAGATGTGTGTGTATGCTGTGGTGATTGCTTCCTCAGGTTGTAAAATGTGCCAGAAATACATTCATTCTTACATGACTCCTGATGAGGATCTGGTGTAGCAGATGGCCCAGTTGGCCAGAATTTACTGCTTAGAGTTGTGTCCCTTTGATACGTTACAAGGGATCACAGGTTCGAACCCAGTCTTCACTGATTATGTCTCCATGTTTGTCAGCACTATACCTATACTGGTGTGGTTCACAACGGTTGTGAAGGTCCCAACTATGCATCATTTCAGACTTTTCTCTGACAGGGAGCTTACTGGAATACTGTCCAGAGCAACATTAAAACCAGCACACTCAACAATTGAAGGACAGGATCCTGGTCCCTTTTTAGAGGTGTATATAGGCTCCTTTCCGACGATCACTTAATACTGGGGATTTTCTGCAGGAAATTTTGGTTACTTTCATTATGAAGAAAAGAATGTGGATGGACCAGTTATCTGAGACGTTGCAATTTGCCGTAGGGAGTTATTCAGCTTGGTGGGGAGTGGCCTTGTAGTCATGGGTTTGAAGCCCAGATCGGAACTGATCTTTGTCAGCTACAACCCCATGCAGTGGGTTTCACCAATATGGTTGATATCAGAGTTGCATCCTTTACCCACAGCTGGGATAGAACCGAGATACAGTTTGGTGCTACATAAAATTTGATCACTGACATGGTGGAACTGTGTTACTATACTATAATGATATACTACTTTCTGACAACATGCTTCCTGTGTTTTAAGTACCACCCTGTTGTGCCTCATACTTGGTGTTACTAGATGAGATTGGTGGTACAGGTCTTTGACCTTGCTTGACTTAATGCCCAGTCTATTCACTGCTTTTAGTCAATTCTTTCCTTTTCCTAATCATATGCAAACTACTGTGATGCACTGTGCTCATAAGACAGGAACTGAATCCTACACCATTTTATATTTAGAGGGATGGTAGCCCAGTGCTTAAAAGTTAGAGCATTTGATTGTCATGCCAAAGACCACGGCTTAATTCCCCACATGGTTGATTGTGTGAAGCCCATTTCTGGTGTCCCTTGCCGTGATATTACTGGAATATTGCTCACTCTATCTCATTCTGCGTCATGTTTGTAAGACAGAGAGATGAGAATCTGCTGATTTGTGGATGAACTATTGTATCAGACTCCTGATGCTCTCAACAATAATTCAGCTGCCCTTAGGTTTAGCTAATTCTTAATTCTGTACAACTACTATAGTGCCTTGGGTACTTACACTGGGCATCATTCCTCCAACATTGCAACTAGGCCTTTACAGACAATTTGTGTTACAGTTATAGATTCTCTTGTGGGTTTTTTTAATACATATTAAATAATGACCGTTATGTAAGTTATTGAGGTAAAGCCATTATAAGCATAAAGATTATCAGATTGGTCCCGAGGTCATTGAGTGTTTGTTTGAGTAGGGGACTTTATATGGTGAATTTGGTATTATTTTGCCAAAGAACCAGGGAAAAGAGACTTAACTTGCTCATTATTAAGTGCTCCTCTCATTATAGGTCTCATATACCATCCTTGTAGCTGTTATCAAATGTTGTATTTTTGTTGAAGATAGCAAGGTTGGATGTATTTATAACATTTATTTCATGTTAGAGAAAGCTTTACAAATTAAAGCACATCCTTATTGTCTTTTGAGTTTTTTTTTTGTATGTTATTGAAATAAATATGTACAGTCCTACTGTCTGAATCATTAAACTTAGAAAAGGCTTATCATAAGTCATACAGTATTTTACCTCAACAGAGAGTTATTCTCCCAAATGTTTTGTTGTGAGATCATTAGTGAAGTATGTATTCACCATCAAGCATCACTCAAAAATAAAATAGGTATGCCAGCATTCTCACCTGCATACCGTTTCCCTAAAACAATTTTATTTTGGCAATTTTGTAGCAGTCAGGAGGAAGGCTATGAGTATCCCACATGTGGTATTGGGTGGCCTGGTAAGACAATAGTACCATGTAGACAGAGACTTTATGGTAGCCATCAGTGGTTGCCAACAACAAATAGAAATAAACAGACTTGAAGGTAAACACACATGATAGAGTGTTGGATAAGTTATAGTGCTGATACTGCCCCAGATAAAACTGATGAAAGTGATACTCTGCCAGGGCTATCTGGAAATAATCTGCCTCTTCTAAATGTCTGTTGCCATTACACAAAGAATGCCATATGATATTTCTACATTAACTCTTCTCTGAGATGTACTATGATGAATGCTGTTTGACCTCTGGGAACTGGGACCTGGAGGGGGGTGGAGGGGAAGGAGTGTCTGGATGGGGATTACTGTGAGGGGAAATATTTTTATGTTATCTGTATTGTAGATTCAATTATGTAGATTGCTGTATAAGTACCGACAGGGAAGGAGGAACATGGAAAGATGGAGATTCACTTCAATTTGGAATCAGGGACAATTTCAGGAAGAATTTGTAGATTGATATTTCTTCATTGTACTGCATATACACATAATTTCAAGAAGAACTAGTCCAGTGAAATAAAAAGCTAAACCCTCCCACAGGCAGAGGGGTGGAGAAGGTATTTTACTTTTGTGTTTTCCACAAGGACAGTGTTAGGTGGTCTTTCATGAGAAAGACTTGACGGAGTACTGGATAAGGTGTGATCTCACTAAAATGAAGTATTGTGAGAGCCAAGATACCTTTCACTTTATACTGAAGTCTCGCTGTAATGTTTGCAGGATGGGATGATGGAGTTTAATCTCAGACATAATGGAGTTTGATCTCTGAGGCATGGTGGTGGTTTGCATAATGGAGTTTTATCTCTGAGGCATAACAGTGGTTGACATAATGGAGTTTTATCTCTGAGGCATGACGGTGGTTGACATAATGGAGTTTAATCTCAGAGACATGAAGGTGGTTGACATAATGGAGTTTGATCTCTGAGGCATGACGATGGTTGACATAATGGAGTTTGATCTCTGAGGCATGATTGTGGTTGACATAATGGAATTTAGTCTCAGAGACATGAAGTTTGTTGACATAATAGAGATAGTCAGTGAAGGATGTGACATCTAACGGAAGCCGTTATAGATGTTGACCACAAGTGGATTTTCAAAGCCCAACCAACAAAGGAAAGCAACTGAAGTTAAGGTTGAGCAGAATGAAGAAATATATTACAGCACCACACATGAAATGGGTGTTATTTTTAAAACTGCAAATTATACCTTTGCCTTTGATTTTACACCAAGAAGGTCAACTGACATGCAGGATGTCATGGAACATGTATTGTTTGGCTCGTACATAAAATATTATATGTGTCAAAACAGCACACATGAATATGGAAATGTAGAGTATGGTGACATGTGGACAAGTTGACTGAGTATATGGGAAAATAGGGGTTTCCCTGGTGCCACAGAGACGCCCACAACATGAAAGACTTTGTGTTGTAGATGATGCTGAGATAGTGCTTGACCAGGATTCTGTAGAATAGAATATATCAAATACATCTGTAGACTAGAGAGGTTATTGGGTGTAACATGCCATGTCACATCCCGACATTGTTCCCGAATACAAGGGTCCCGCTTCCCAAAGCTGTTGATGGTAGTGCTGTGACTGTCATGTGTTAAGCATGGGAGTCATGATCACCTTAGCTCTACGATTCCTTTGTGAAATGGGGTCCAGGCCAGCTATTCTTGAAACGTTTGTAACCCTACGAACTTCTCAAAACCATTCTTTAAACATTACCTGCAATCAAAGTAAGAATTCTAAGGGCTATGAATGTTTAAAAAATAACAGTCCCGGTCCGTAGAACGTCATCTTTGTTATGAGAGGCATCTGAAAGAAGACATTGGTTGTCTGTTTGGTTTTGAGGATTGTAATGTGGTGGGGAGATCGGATGGCCATGACCAGGATGGTATTCTTGACACTCGTACTATCAGCCACCAGGTTACCAGGGATGACCACCCGAAGCATCAGTTGATGACAAGTTATACAGATATGCTCCTTATTGTCCTGCAGTGTTCTCTGAACAGTGATTTGTTGATAAGGCATCTCAGGAACATTTGGGTGTTTAATATAAAAATTTTGTAAGCCCTATGACGTTTAAGTGTTGTCCAGGTCCTATCACAATGGTAAACAAATGAGACAAGAGTCACCTAAGGCTTTCTGCCCTTATTAAACTGACATGCTGTATGATGCTGTGACATTAAACCCAAGTCACTAAATCTGGGAGAGGTATCTGTTATCCTTGACATTCCCAAACCTTATGTATACAAATTACGTGGCTTTAACACATAATGAAAATGACAATCTCAACTGTGTTGTATGGCTTTGAGTGTGAAGCAGATATTTGTGTGACAGTTATCCAGTTACCGCATGGATATATGGAAATATACATGATCTGTCTCTAGTAAGTCTTCAACTGCTTGCACTGTGATGAATGCCTCCTGACCCCCGGGGAGGGGGAGGAGATCATGGATGGGGGGTGGTTGATGGGGGAGAGTGACATGGAATGTTGGAAGACAGACAATATAGATTATAGCACCAGATGTATCTGGAGAAATATGCATTCTTATCAATCTATTGCAATTGACGCTTCCTGAGGTGAAATATACAGGATCACATTTCAGGTTTGTTTCTGTATGGTATGCCTCATAAATTGGATTATCCCTCTTACTGCCTGGCTTGTTATGATCAGTTGTCTGCTGTAAATACATCCTTCTCCCACCATTGGACAGTTTCAGTAGTTATTTATGCGGGCACAATCTTAATGGAGCGGAGATCGTCAGATAAGTTCAAGCAATGTAAAATCAATTAGTTCTCAGACCAGCGACATCCACCCAGATCTGATAAATCATAAAGCAAAGGCAGCGATGAGAAGGAGTTTTTGGCTTTTCAAATCTGAAAAATGTCAAGAGAAAAATTCCTCAATTTTACCATCCTTGAGACATGTCAATTGTGATGTAGAAGGAAAAAGTATAAATGACAAGTCGAGATACTACTCAGAGACTGTTTCTCCAGTTGGTAGGCTTCCCGAGATGTTGGCATGGGGCAGGATCTGTTACATGCCAATAGGTTTCTTTATATCCCTTGTTTGACAGAGTGTCATGTATACAATAATCTTGAGGAGAATAATGAATTTCCCAGTTCATGAAATAACAGCACAACATCTGAAAGCAATATTCAGAGTGAGCATTTGAGATATGTATTGGCAGTTCTTAGGTTTATCTAATTTCCAGCAAGATTTGTTTTTTCTGTTCCTATGCAAAAATTGTATCAGACAAGATTGCTTTGTTTGAAGAAATTGTGGAGGATATATTTGTTAAAATTTGTTTATTGAAATTTTGAATTAAAGATTTTCTTTTCCTTTTTTTGTGTTGTTTCTGTTTAAGGTTACCATATTATTCAAATTGATCCTTTTTGATACTGTCATGATTGTTTCTCAGTTAAGAGTTTTCTTTATTTATGAAATTAACACAGTTTTTTTGTCAGTGCATGAAAGAGAACATTTCCATTTTCAGTGTTTTTTTTTCATCTTTTATAAATATTCTCCATTCATTGCTTTTCAATCCTTAAGATGTGAATATTAGGCAAAAATATACGCGAACTCCAGATGTTCAATTATTTCTTTAATTTACTGTCTCTGTTAATTTTGTATGTACGTAGATATTCACAAATTATGACTCTTGTTTAAGGTGACTATGTTTTTCCCAGATAAATCTAGAGCTGGAGATAAGTATCGATGCCAGGAGCAGTAAGTCAGCTGTCACTCCTCTACATTGAAGGCCCCTCCCACCTGTCATATTCATAATCATACAAATAAAGTAATCATTATCAAAATCTCACCTGGAAGATTCAAGCAGAATATTAAATTTAATCCCATTTTGAAGTCAAGACAATGATCTTCTTGATTCAGCTCTTTTCGAATATCTCATCAATTATTCCTTGTGAAGGAGGAAGTTCTGGGTAAATAATGGGCACCGTCTCATGCTTGTAGTGTTTTTATCATTGTGTTTTTGTATGTGAGGAATTTAGAACTTGCCTGAATTTAAATATTGATGAATATGTTGTGAAGGTGGCATGTGAAGGGGTGATGATGGGCAATGATGCCTGTTTCGCCCATCCTGTTCTCATCAGTACCATTTCTTGTGGCGGACAGACATAGAAATATTAAGTTTCCTATATTTAGGGTAAAATCATTGCTGTAATGAATTTAACTGTACTTTTAATTTACTTTAATTCTGTAAAGTAAAAACAGAAAATTTTGACTGGTGGAGATGACAAGGACAGTTTCTTCATCCTCTGTTACTCCTCTTGTAATCAAGGGAAGAAGAAAAATATATTACTGATGAATTTGACTAAAATGATAAAAAATTCCTCTGCATTACCTCTTTCCATTATTCCTTTGGTTTATGAAGTTGATAATCAGACACATATTGTGTTGAGGAAGAATAATATCAGGATGTATGTAGCTACAAAAACTAGTGGTCAACAGTATGAACTGCTGAGACTCAGTAGTAGGAAAACCAATGATGTTTTATTGGTAAAATGTAGTTATTATTGATGTGTCATCTAATTCTATCTGCCTCCAGAAAACATTAATGTCACTCAAATGGAAATGGGGAAAAAACTGGATAAACACATTAATATTTTGTTATGATTCTAGGAAACGTGTGTTTGTGTGAGAATTGAGATGCTTGTGGATTATAAATTTCACACTTACTTGAAGTTTGACATTCTTGATTTATGATTGTCACAAAATCTTGATGTATGATTTTATTTTCATTTTGAATTTAAAGCAAACAGCTTTGATGTTGTAAAATGTAATGATTCAAATAACCCCCACCTTCGCTTTGAAAGTGAAAGTGCCTATCAGCAAAACTTGAGATTGCTACAAGAAAATGTGGAGTTATTGGCGAACTTTGCTACCTGAAATGTAGTGGAAAATGCTTCTCTTTTATGAAAGTAATGAGATAGAGTTTTATGATAGCTTCTGATAGCATGTGTTTGTTCCATCGTGGGGTCTAGATTGCGCATGTTCAGTGTATACTAAGTAGAAAGGCTATTTGATATTTACAAGAGACTAAAGGGTGATATTATTCATTTGCCATGCTTCCTCCCGTCAATGTGTTTCACAGCCCATAAGATGTGGCTCATTGAGAAAAAGCATGATTATCGGACATAAACCTTAGGCGAAAAAGTGTAGGGGATGAAATAGGCTTCCGTCAATATACATCTATAGATAGAAGTAGTCTAAACAGCACAAAGGACTGACGCTTGATATAGACTATCATCCAGGCAAATCAAAGTATCATGTTGCACCAGTCATGCCATTTTTGCTGCTCCTAGAAGTTTATAATAGGCAAATTTATATCACCTTTACAGCCAGATTCAACAAAGGGAAAGTGAGAGGCCCTGGAAAAGCATTTACTGTGAACTATCACAGATCATAAATCTAAATGAGACATGAAGGTCTGGCCTCTGCTGCAGCCTCTGACCTGATACAAGGAGGAGGAGGAGGCCAACTGGGGGGACGGGAGTGGTACAGAGGGGCAGAGGGTCCAATCAGATTATAGGTGTGGGGATGGGGGAGGAGGGTGTCATGTGTGGGATAGGGAAACTGTTTATTATGGTATTAAAAAGTAGGATCCACATAGGTGGCATTCACACAGAACACTGTAACATGGTAAAGTAGGAGTTACAGGGTTCACTTTACATAGGGACTGTCAGGAGTCTTAGATGGGGAGTCTTAGATGGTGACATCTGTATACATAGGTGGGTTAGAGCGGTTGGATGGGGAGTCTTAGATGGTGAGATCAGGTTAGATAGGTGGGTTTAGAGCTAGTTGGATGGGGAGTCTTAGATGGTGAGATCAGTTTAGATAAGTGGGTTAGAGCTAGTTGGATGGGGAGTCTTAGGTGGTGAGATCAGTTTAGATAGGTGGGTTAGAGCTTTTGGATGGGGAATCTTAGATGGTGAGATCAGTTTAGATAGGTGGGTTAGAGCTGTTGGATGGGAAACTATGATGGTGAGATCAGTTTAGATAGGTGGGTTAGAGCTGTTGGATGGGGAGTCTTAAATGGTGAGATCAGGTTAGATAGGTGGGTTTAGAGCTTTTGGATGGGGAATCTTAGATGGTGAGATCAGTTTAGATAGGTGGGTTAGAGCTGTTGGATGGGGAGTCTTAAATGGTGTGATCAGTTTAGATAGGTGGGTTAGAGCTGTTGGATGGGGAATCTTAGATGGTGTGATCAGTTTAGATAGGTGGGTTAGAACTGTTGGATGGGGAGTCTTAGATGGTTAGATAGTTGGGTTTAGAGCTGTTGGATGGGGAATCTTAGATGGTGAGATCAGTTTAGATAGGTGGGTTAGAGCTGTTGGATGGGGAATCTTAGATGGTGAGATCAGGTTAGATAGGTGGGTTTAGAGCTAGTTGGATGGGGAGTCTTAGATGGTGAGATCAGTTTAGATAAGTGGGTTAGAGCTAGTTGGATGGGGAGTCTTAGGTGGTGAGATCAGTTTAGATAGGTGGGTTAGAGCTTTTGGATGGGGAATCTTAGATGGTGAGATCAGTTTAGATAGGTGGGTTAGAGCTGTTGGATGGGAAACTATGATGGTGAGATCAGTTTAGATAGGTGGGTTAGAGCTGTTGAATGGGGAGTCTTAAATGGTGAGATCAGGTTAGATAGGTGGGTTTAGAGCTTTTGGATGGGGAATCTTAAATGGTGTGATCAGTTTAGATAGGTGGGTTAGAGCTGTTGGATGGGGAATCTTAGATGGTGTGATCAGTTTAGATAGGTGGGTTAGAACTGTTGGATGGGGAGTCTTAGATGGTTAGATAGTTGGGTTTAGAGCTGTTGGATGGGGAATCTTAGATGGTGAGATCAGTTTAGATAGGTGGGTTAGAGCTGTTGGATGGGGAGTCTTAAATGGTGTGATCAGTTTAGATAGGTGGGTTAGAGCTGTTGGATGGGGAATCTTAGATGGTGTGATCAGTTTAGATAGGTGGGTTAGAGCTGTTGGATGGGGAATCTTAGATGGTGTGATCAGTTTAGATAGGTGGGTTAGAACTGTTGGATGGGGAGTCTTAGATGGTTAGATAGTTGGGTTTAGAGCTGTTGGATGGGGAATCTTAGATGGTGAGATCAGTTTAGATAGGTGGGTTAGAGCTGTTGGATGGGGAATCTTAGATGGTGAGATCAGGTTAGATAGGTGGGTTTAGAGCTAGTTGGATGGGGAGTCTTAGATGGTGAGATCAGTTTAGATAAGTGGGTTAGAGCTAGTTGGATGGGGAGTCTTAGGTGGTGAGATCAGTTTAGATAGGTGGGTTAGAGCTTTTGGATGGGGAATCTTAGATGGTGAGATCAGTTTAGATAGGTGGGTTAGAGCTGTTGGATGGGAAACTATGATGGTGAGATCAGTTTAGATAGGTGGGTTAGAGCTGTTGGATGGGGAGTCTTAAATGGTGAGATCAGGTTAGATAGGTGGGTTTAGAGCTTTTGGATGGGGAATCTTAGATGGTGTGATCAGTTTAGATAGGTGGGTTAGAGCTGTTGGATGGGGAATCTTAGATGGTGTGATCAGTTTAGATAGGTGGGTTAGAACTGTTGGATGGGGAGTCTTAGATGGTTAGATAGTTGGGTTTAGAGCTGTTGGATGGGGAATCTTAGATGGTGAGATCAGTTTAGATAGGTGGGTTAGAGCTAGTTGGATGGGGAGTCTTAGGTGGTGAGATCAGTTTAGATAGGTGGGTTAGAGCTTTTGGATGGGGAATCTTAGATGGTGAGATCAGTTTAGATAGGTGGGTTAGAGCTGTTGGATGGGAAACTATGATGGTGAGATCAGTTTAGATAGGTGGGTTAGAGCTGTTGGATGGGGAGTCTTAAATGGTGAGATCAGGTTAGATAGGTGGGTTTAGAGCTTTTGGATGGGGAATCTTAGATGGTGAGATCAGTTTAGATAGGTGGGTTAGAGCTGTTGGATGGGGAGTCTTAAATGGTGTGATCAGTTTAGATAGGTGGGTTAGAGCTGTTGGATGGGGAGTCTTAGATGGTGTGATCAGTTTAGATAGGTGGGTTAGAACTGTTGGATGGGGAGTCTTAGATGGTTAGATAGTTGGGTTTAGAGCTGTTGGATGGGGAATCTTAGATGGTGAGATCAGTTTAGATAGGTGGGTTAGAGCTGTTGGATGGGGAATCTTAGATGGTGAGATCAGGTTAGATAGGTGGGTTTAGAGCTAGTTGGATGGGGAGTCTTAGATGGTGAGATCAGTTTAGATAAGTGGGTTAGAGCTAGTTGGATGGGGAGTCTTAGGTGGTGAGATCAGTTTAGATAGGTGGGTTAGAGCTTTTGGATGGGGAATCTTAGATGGTGAGATCAGTTTAGATAGGTGGGTTAGAGCTGTTGGATGGGAAACTATGATGGTGAGATCAGTTTAGATAGGTGGGTTAGAGCTGTTGAATGGGGAGTCTTAAATGGTGAGATCAGGTTAGATAGGTGGGTTTAGAGCTTTTGGATGGGGAATCTTAGATGGTGTGATCAGTTTAGATAGGTGGGTTAGAGCTGTTGGATGGGGAATCTTAGATGGTGTGATCAGTTTAGATAGGTGGGTTAGAACTGTTGGATGGGGAGTCTTAGATGGTTAGATAGTTGGGTTTAGAGCTGTTGGATGGGGAATCTTAGATGGTGAGATCAGTTTAGATAGGTGGGTTAGAGCTGTTGGATGGGGAGTCTTAAATGGTGTGATCAGTTTAGATAGGTGGGTTAGAGCTGTTGGATGGGGAATCTTAGATGGTGTGATCAGTTTAGATAGGTGGGTTAGAGCTGTTGGATGGGGAATCTTAGATGGTGAGATCAGTTTAGATAGGTGGGTTAGAACTGTTGGATGGGGAGTCTTAGATGGTTAGATAGTTGGGTTTAGAGCTGTTGGATGGGGAATCTTAGATGGTGAGATCAGTTTAGATAGGTGGGTTAGAGCTGTTGGATGGGGAATCTTAGATTTTGAGATCAGGTTAGATAGGTGGGTTTAGAGCTAGTTGGATGGGGAGTCTTAGATGGTGAGATCAGTTTAGATAAGTGGGTTAGAGCTAGTTGGATGGGGAGTCTTAGGTGGTGAGATCAGTTTAGATAGGTGGGTTAGAGCTTTTGGATGGGGAATCTTAGATGGTGAGATCAGTTTAGATAGGTGGGTTAGAGCTGTTGGATGGGAAACTATGATGGTGAGATCAGTTTAGATAGGTGGGTTAGAGCTGTTGGATGGGGAGTCTTAAATGGTGAGATCAGGTTAGATAGGTGGGTTTAGAGCTTTTGGATGGGGAATCTTAGATGGTGTGATCAGTTTAGATAGGTGGGTTAGAGCTGTTGGATGGGGAATCTTAGATGGTGTGATCAGTTTAGATAGGTGGGTTAGAACTGTTGGATGGGGAGTCTTAGATGGTTAGATAGTTGGGTTTAGAGCTGTTGGATGGGGAATCTTAGATGGTGAGATCAGTTTAGATAGGTGGGTTAGAGCTGTTGGATGGGGAATCTTAGATGGTGAGATCAGTTTAGATAGGTGGGTTAGAGCTGTTGGATGGGAATCTTAGATGGTGAGATCAGTTTAGATAGGTGGGTTAGAGCTGTTGGATGGGAATCTATGATGGTGAGATCAGTTTAGATAGGTGGGTTAGAGCTGTTGGATGGGGCGTCTTAGGTGGTGAGATCAGTTTAGATAGGTGGGTTAGAGCTGTTGGATGGGGAATCTTAGATGGTGTGATCAGTTTAGATAGGTGAGTTAGAGCAGTCAGATGGGGAATCTTAGATGGTGAGATCAAGCTAGATAGGTGGGTTAGAGCTAGTTGGATGGGGAGTCATAGATGGTGAGATCAGTTTAGATAGGTGGGTTAGAGCTGTTGGATGGGGAGTCTTAAATGGTGAGATCAGTTTAGATAGGTGGGTTAGAGCTGTTGGATGGGGAATCTTAGATGGTGTGATCAGTTTAGATAGGTGAGTTAGAGGAGTCAGATGGGGAATGTTAGATGGTGAGATCAGGCTAGATAGGTGGGTTAGAGCTTTTGGATGGGGAGTCATAGATGGTGAGATCAGTTTAGATAGGTGGGTTAGAGCTGTTGGATGGGGAGTCTTAAATGGTGAGATCAGTTTAGATAGGTGGGTTAGAGTTGTTGGATGGGGAGTCTTAAATGGTGAGATCAGTTTAGATAGGTGGGTTAGAGCTGTTGGATTGGAATCTATGATGTTAAGCAGAAGGGTCAGAGAATGTGAGATATCTTAGATATATGGTACAGGGTTGTTGGGTGAGTCAGTTTTACCCTTACCCTAGCGAGAAGGTTCTCTCCTGCCCCGTAGTGTGGAAAAACTCATTTGCTGGTCCTCCGATGACCACATGTAAAGTAGACAACATATGTCAATTTGTCATATTTGGGATTTCACTTTCTTAGTAAAGTACAAATTCTAGTACTGTTTTGGTTTAGTCCCATCCGGGATTCAAACCCGCACCCTCAGTAGACAAGTCTTGTTTGCTGAATACTTACAGTTAACATTATAGAAGGGTTTAAATATTGATTACTCATCTAAAATATGATTTACAGATTCTCTCAAATATGAATATAGTTGTTTAGTGTTGCTCTAGTTGTTTCTTACTGTACTGATATGTAATGGTGTTTCACTGGGGTCTCTGATATGTTAGCATTTTAATAGCATTTCAGTGGCGTCTCTAGAATGTTGCCACACTGGTAGTATTTCAGTGGAGTCTCTGATATGGTGTCATACTAATAGTATTTCAGGGGGGTGTCTATTGTTATACCAAAAGTATTTCAAGAGCTTCTCTGATTTCTTATCATACTAGTAGTATTTTAGTGGGTTTTCTGATATGTTGTTATACTAATAGCATTGCAGGGGATCTTTGAACTGTGGCTATATACTGAACAGCAAACAAAACACAATGTTTGAAAAATGAAATCTCATAAAGGTAAGCATTCATGTTTATGTTTCCAATGTAAAAAACTTGACGAAGAGAGAGAGTTGCATTTCTTCTGCTCATCAGTATACTAACAGTATTTCAGTTTGGTCTCTGATATATTGTCATACTAGTAGTATTTCAGTGCAGCCTCTGATATGTTGTAATACCAACAGTATTCAGTGCACCCCCTGATATGTTGGTATATCAATAGTATTTCAGTGCAGTCTCTGATATGTTGTTCCACCAACAGTATTTCAGTGAGACTGATATGTTGTCATACAAATAGAATATCTGTGGTATCACTGATATGTTGTTATATCAATAGTATTTAAGTGTTTTCTGTGATATGTTGTTTGACCAATAGTATTTTAGGTGTATTGCTGATATGTGTTGTACTACAAATAGTATTTTAGCATTGGGACTTAAACCTGTGCAGTACATTGATACTGAATGCAAGATGATAATAGTCAACATGGTGTTGTCACGCTGTAAAGTCTGTGAATATCAGTATTGAATATTGAGTGTTCATTCTTGATAGCCCCATGTCCTGTTTAATTACTTGAAACATGCTTGAAACTAACTCACTCACACCTGGATGTGTCCAGATGGTGTTATGAGTCCAGGGCCCCCGTTTCACAATACTCTCGTAAGGGCAAGATCTCGTAAATTTTCTCGTAGCCATTGTACCTCCTATACTTTAACACAGGAGCTACGGATGCTATGAGGAAAGTTATGAGATCATAGCGGTGTCCATATGTTTACGGAAGTGACGTCACAAACCACGCTCACTCAGACATGGGTAGGCAGAAAGCCACAATGGTTGATGATAACAGTGGGAACCGGTGTAGCGTGAAAGGCAAACAATGGTCGGATTATGTACTTAACATTTTATTTCTATCTGATAGACACCCCAGGTCAGTTCACCCTCGAATCTGTGAGACCCTTCAAGTAACTGAAAGCATATGAATAAGTGGAAAGTGGACACGTTTTTCCGACACAGTACCACAATGTCGATGACAAAATACCTCTGTGCTTGCTGGATATCTGTTACGAGAAAATTATGTTTGTGAGATGACTGTTTAACTTACATATTGAATTGTTAGGAATAAAGAATATATTGCTGATGCCTACTACAAGTGTGTCTGGAAAGTTTTGAAACCACCCTGTTGGTGAGATTAGCCTAGATCAAGGCTGCTTTTGTATGTGTTTTTTATAAGTAGGAATTAATGTGATGACATGGTAACTCAATGCCATTTAAAGATTTAGCTTAGATCAATGCTACTTTTTTATCTGTTTTCATAAGAAGGAAAAGCTGTGATAAAATGGTAACTCAATGCCATTTAGATGCATGTGTTGTTATAGTTGACAAGGAATGTTTGGGGTGGTGTTTATGTAACATGTATGACTGGCAGGTGAGGCAGATTACTCACCTTTCCTGATTATGTCATTGACAATATGTAAGCAAAGAAACAGTATGTGAGGGATTATTTGTTTAAAATTTGTATTGTTTGAAAGAAATGCAAGACAAACACTTGGGAGTTTTTGCATTACATTCTTGCTTTAAAAAACGAAGACTTGCAGTATTGGACCAGAGTGAAGTATGAAATCTGGATATTGTCAATTAGATACTTTCCACAAATGTTTTAGAAAAATAAAGGTTGTGTACCTGTCTCATTATACAACACCAAAAGAAAAAAGAAAACCAGATCGGGAGGAGTTGTTACGCATGACAAGTCAACGATCAAATGTATGCAGCTTGTGTGGTTCTCTCGTGTTTATGTTTAACTTCTGCCTACCGGAAGTACTCGGGCGCGTCACGTGATCAAAACACTGACGTCACCGTGGCCTCTCCTATGGGCTTACAAGGGCTTTGTGAATCGGGGTCTTGGAGTATTAGGCCAAACAAGACTCTGCACGGTGAGCTAAGGACCCCTGGGATGGATTCACACTGAAGATGTCCTGCCTTGACCACTGAGTTTAAGGCTCAACCTGATGCTTCTACTCTGCATATTTTCAATGTAACAGGGATTGAAATTGAATCTGACAGGTTCTGAATCGCCTGCAGTAATCATTTCTCTTCCCACATAAGTTCTCTGGAATTATAGCATATTCTACTGCCAGGAAGACAGCAGTAGCACCTCATGACAATGTCTTCTGTCATATTTAATCATTTGCTCACCAAGTGCAGCCTTTCCTGAAAATATTTTCATACTCAAAGTTAAACATCTTTTCCAGATTATCAAAGTGGATTTTGGTGTAAGACAGCCCAATGGATGTTCACACTATGTGGAAATGCAGAAATTTGTTTACACTCTTGAAACATGGTATCCCACCTATATCAGAATTCGTCAATTCACTGTAGACTTTTCTTAATATCTGTTGCAAATGCTATTTGAAGATCAGTCAGAAATGACTTGTCATCAGAAGAATGACATTATTGGCTGGTTTTATTATTAGGCTGAGATCAGAGAAGATGAAGTATGACAATTGAGGAATTTGAGATTCTTCCTTTTAGTGATTGTGTCATAAACAATAAGTGAAAAGTTACAATATTTCTCAGAGGTTAAAAGGTCCTCTCAGCACAGCTGTAAAATATTAAAGTTGAAAGATTTTTGTGAAGATGGAAACAATAACAGTGCAATGAGGCCGGGATCGCTCCCTCCTTATCTTGCTTCTCTAGCCTGGCACCATGTTAAATAGCTTGATATGTCTTTATCCCACCTTAGGCTATCATACCCTTCCTGCCACTAGGGGGCACAACTAACTCAGAGGGGACCCCGAAAAAACTCTGATATTAGACTGCTTGTGATAAAACAGCTAACAGCATTCGGCCCAAATAGTTCTTTTTGATGACTGGTTTTAATAAAACTCAGGATGTCTGCATGAAGAATGTAATTTTGTTTTGCCATTTGATGAAATGATATTAACATTTGTGTGTGTTGAAACTGTGCCCACAAGACCCCCAGGGGCTTATATCAAGTACATCAAGCTTAATTCCTTCCTCTCAAGATCATATAAAACGTAGGCTCATAATTGACACAGACTCTGCCAGCTATCATGTTTCGATGCTGTTTCACAGAGTGTATATTGAAGCTGATGTTGTGTGTAATAGAACTATAATTGATTCAAGACTACACTCCTGTAGGTAGAAGGCAGTGTGGAGGGCTATTTACATATCTGAATGAGATTTCGCTGTTTGGATACTTGGGAAATGTTTTATAATGGCTGATGTGACTTAGAGTCAAAGCTTTGAATCGTAGCCCAAACATGGAAGACTAATATCTATCTGGCTGAAGTTTGTCACACTTCCTTCCACTTCTGTTGAATACTGCTTGCGGTGGTAGAAGACATTTGTTGTGTAGGGTTGATGTGGAACAGTTAGGCTGGGTTTCATGGAGAAGCTATGATTAAAGCTTTCTTCTTCTGTGCCTGTTGTTGTCCTGATAAACATCATAGCATACCTCTTGTGTTAAATGTGTTCCTTCAGTTGGCTTCTGTTGGGCTCTTCTGCTGGCTCCTCAATCTGTCAACCACCACCTCCCCCATTCCCTTTTGCATCTCCCTCTACTGTGCATGCCTCTTCTTACATCTTACATCACAAACTGAGGACCACGTGGGCCCTGTTACTGGTGTGGCCTCAGATTATGGCTCCACTCGGAAACCCAGTGCCATGTGACCTCCAACCAAGACCTCCTGACATACCTCCACCCACAGTCCCAGGATTCTATAACCTCCACCCACAGACCTGGGGCCCTGTCACCTCCCTCTGCCCCCCCCCCCCCTCCCAACAGACCCAGGGCCCTGTCACCCCCAGTCCAGGATAGAAAAGGCCTTCAACAACCTGAACTTGCAATGAAAAGCGACTGTACTTTTTGTAAGAGGCAACTAATGGGATCGGGTGCTCAGACACGCTGACTTAGTTGACACTTGCGCAGATCGATGCTCATGCTGTTGATCACTGGATTGTCTGATCCAGGCTTGATTATTTACAGATCACTGCCTTATGACTGGAATATTGCTGAGTGCGACGTAAAACTAAACTCACTCGCTCCACCACCCGAGACTCATGATATAGAGAGAGAGTCTGAAAGCCCTCTAGAATTAGTGTTTTCTCTCCCCTTGAAAGCTGTATCATGCATCTTATTTGATGTGTCATTTTGACCTTCTTGTTTGAGGTGTCTTTGATCTGAGTAGAATATCAAACCAGTGTTGTGTCAAGTTTGTGTCTCGGTTCCCTACAGAAATGCACATTTGACATGACAGCAACAGTCATAGGTCTTTTTTCCTTCATCTTTTTAAGACTCACTTCAAGCCCTGTCCAACGTAGTCAGAGTTCATTTTCTTTCCATGCTACTGCAAACAGCTATGGTCTCTTAGCAGTAAAAACATACCAATAAATTTCACTTTAAACGAAAAAAAATAGATCAATATGAAATTAAGAGTTCAAATCCTCTTAATTTTACATTGCTTAATTGCACATTTATTTAAATCTCAGAATGTAGGATAAAAGTTGTTTTACAAACAGTCATAATTTCAAATTGGTATTACTGGTTTGTATTACAAGGGGTCCATCATAAGCGCAGTAGTTGGAACATTGAAACAAATGTGGTGGTATGTGATGAGTGTTACGTTAGACCAACCCTACCCGTTCTACCCTGCTTGTAATGCAAAAGAGTAACAGTGATTTGAAACAATGATCGTCCACCTCATACTACACCCTTAACCCATACCACACCCTCCGCTCTATATGACACCCTTAACCCCATACCATACCCTCCGCTCTATACTACACCCTTAACCCCATACCATACCCTCCGCTCTATACCACACCCTTAACCCCATACCATACCCTCCGCTCTACACTACACCCTTAACCCCATACCATACCCTCCGCTCTATACCACACCCTTAACCCCATACCATACCCTCCGCTCTATACCACACCCTTAACCCCATACCATACCCTCTGCTCTATACCACACCCTTAACCCCATACCATACCCTCCACTCTATACCACACCCTTAACCCCATACCATACCCTCCGCTCTATACCACACCCTTAACCCTTTCTCCACCTTGTTCTCCCTCACTCTGTGCCCCACATTTGTACCCAATGGCTTCTCTTCTCCTAAACTGATCATCAATCCATGAAGACACCCTTTGTCTGCCCTGACTGTTCCTCTCCAAGTATTACATCAGAATAAAGATCTTCTCTCCCTTCATATCGTCCCATGTCCTCCGCCAACCTGGCGCTATGTTGCCAACATGCAAGGAAAGCTGTTGGAGATAGCATGTTGATCTTCACCATATTTGTAGTGACAATAAAGTCAGAAAAGTGCTGACATTTATTAATTCCACTGATCTGCATGTACCAGAATAACATTGGGCCTTGGTTATGGCATCTGCTGTAATCTGTTGCAATGTTGTATTATCTTGTGAATGCTGTAAATCAGTTGTATACGTCATTGTCACTGATGCTCGCCTATTACAAGAATGAATTGTTACAAGTGCATCACTAATTCCGTGTAGATTTCATCAGCCCTTGTATGCGGCAGGAGTGAGCCAGGGGGATTTTCATTAAGGGATGTCATCAGGTCGGTACAAGGAGAATTTTGTCCTGATTTAATACACCATGTATCTAGGATAATGTAGACAACTAGAAGCATGTGTGAGACTAGTTACTTCAATTTCAACTGTTGTTAGAGAAATGGAATAAATGCTCGGATTTGTCATTGGGAACTGAGGGTTACATTTCCTGGAAATCTTTGATATCGAGTTACATTCAAATTAGCTTATTATCATTTGGGAGCCAACTTGGGATGAGGATTGAAATGCATGTTGTTTTGTGATTGACAAGTGTGCTTATTGTGAGTGTAATTACTCGTTAATTGTGAAATTGCTTGGTCATGCATCCTTGGCTATGATGCAACGTGAAGAATGAGGCTACATATCATCTGATTACTGATGCATTGTAACAGCACATATTGCCACGCAAGCATAAACAGTGTTTGGCATACATGTGAAACACAAGGGTCGTGATGTGAATACTATAGGTTCAATTGTCAATCAGTTGTCATCCTTCTGTACAGCTCCGCTAACTGATGGCTGGAGTATTAAGCCAGCTGGTAACATCAGCCATTTGCCAGGTGATGTAAACCTACTTCATGAAGCTCCAAGAAAGCGCAATGTTCCCTGCTTCATTACCACACAGGAACATCACTTTCTCCCCCAGCAGCAACAACAGCAATGTGCATGTCAGACATTCAGGAGAGATGTGGGACCATCTCAAACTGGAACAGATTGGAAGTATTGGAGAAACATGTATGATGAGACTGGAAATTTGAGAGACATTTATCAAATATATATTTGATGAATCTCAAACTAGATGTGAGAGACATGGATGGTGAATTACAAAATGAGACACGATGGATATGAGAGACATGGATGGTGAATTACAAAATGAGACACGATGGATATCAGAGACGAGGATGGTGAATTACAAAATGAGACAGCATGGATATGAGAGACGAGGATGATGAATTACAAAATGAGACACCATGGATATGAGAGACGAGGATGATGAATTACAAAATGAGACAGCATGGATATGAGAGACATGGATGATGAATTACAAAATGAGACAGCATGGATATGAGAGACGAGGATGATGAATTACAAAATGAGACAGCATGGATATGAGAGACATGGATGGTGAATTACAAAATGAGACAGCATGGATATGAGAGATATGGATGATGAATTACAAAATGAGACAGCATAGATATGAGAGATGAGGATTGTGAATTACAAAATGAGACACCATGGATATGAGAGATATGGGTAGTGAATTACAAAATGAGACAGAATAGATATGAGAGATGAGGATGGTGAATTACAAAATGAGACAGCATGGATATGAGAGACATGGATTGTGAATTACAAAATGAGACACCATGGATATGAGAGACATGGATTGTGAATTACAAAATGAGACACCATAGATATGAGAGACATGGATTGTGAATTACAAAATGAGACAGCATGGATATGAGAGACATGGATTGTGAATTACAAAATGAGACAGCATGGATATGAGAGACATGGATTGTGAATTACAAAATGAGACAGCATAGATATGAGAGACATGGATTGTGAATTACAAAATGAGACAGCATGGATATGAGAGACATGGATGGTGAATTACAAAATGAGACAGAATAGATATCAGAGATGAGGATGGAATTACAAAATGAGACACCATGGATATGAGAGACATGGATGGTGAATTACAAAATGAGACAGCATGGATATGAGAGACATGGATTGTGAATTACAAAATGAGACAGCATGGATATGAGAGACATGGATTGTGAATTACAAAATGAGACAGCATGGATATGAGAGACATGGATTGTGAATTACAAAATGAGACAGAATAGATATGAGAGATGAGGATGGAATTACAAAATGAGACAGCATAGATATGAGAGACATGGATTGTGAATTACAAAATGAGACAGCATGGATATGAGAGACATTGGTGGTGAATTACAAAATGAGACACCATGGATATGAGAGACATGGATGGTGAATTACAAAATGAGACAGCATAGATATGAGAGACATGGATTGTGAATTACAAAATGAGACAGCATGGATATGAGAGACATTGGTGGTGAATTACAAAATGAGACAGCATGGATATGAGAGACATGGATGGTGAATTACAAAATGAGACAGCATGGATATGAGAGACATGGATTGTGAATTACAAAATGAGACACCATGGATATGAGAGACATTGGTGGTGAATTACAAAATGAGACACCATGGATATGAGAGACATGGATTGTGAATTACAAAATGAGACAGCATAGATATGAGAGACATGGATGGTGAATTACAAAATGAGACACCATGGATATGAGAGACATTGGTGGTGAATTACAAAATGAGACAGCATAGATATGAGAGATATGGATGATGAATTACAAAATGAGACACCATAGATATGAGAGATATGGATGATGAATTACAAAATGAGACACCATGGATATGAGAGATATGGATTGTGAATTACAAAATGAGACAGCATGGATATGAGAGACATTGGTGGTGAATTTCAAAATGAGACACCATGGATATGAGAGACATGGATGGTGAATTACAAAATGAGACAGCATGGATATGAGAGACATGGATTGTGAATTACAAAATGAGACAGCATGGATATGAGAGACATGGATGATGAATTACAAAATGAGACACCATAGATATGAGAGATATGGATGATGAATTACAAAATGAGACAGCATGGATATGAGAGATATGGATTGTGAATTACAAAATGAGACAGCATAGATATGAGAGACATTGGTGGTGAATTACAAAATGAGACAGCATAGATATGAGAGACATGGATTGTGAATTACAAAATGAGACAGCATGGATATGAGAGATATGGATTGTGAATTACAAAATGAGACAGCATGGATATGAGAGACATGGATTGTGAATTACAAAATGAGACAGCATAGATATGAGAGACATGGATTGTGAATTACAAAATGAGACAGCATAGATATGAGAGACATGGATTGTGAATTACAAAATGAGACAGCATAGATATGAGAGACATGGATTGTGAATTACAAAATGAGACAGCATGGATATGAGAGATATGGATTGTGAATTACAAAATGAGACAGCATGGATATGAGAGACATGGATTGTGAATTACAAAATGAGACAGCATGGATATGAGAGACATGGATTGTGAATTACAAAATGAGACAGCATGGATATGAGAGATATGGATTGTGAATTACAAAATGAGACAGCATGGATATGAGAGACATGGATTGTGAATTACAAAATGAGACAGCATAGATATGAGAGACATGGATTGTGAATTACAAAATGAGACAGCATAGATATGAGAGACATGGATTGTGAATTACAAAATGAGACAGCATGGATATGAGAGACATGGATTGTGAATTACAAAATGAGACAGCATGGATATGAGAGACATGGATTGTGAATTACAAAATGAGACAGCATAGATATGAGAGACATGGATTGTGAGTTACAAAATGAGACAGCATGGATATGAGAGACATGGATGGTGAATTACAAAATGAGACAGCATGGATATGAGAGACATGGATTGTGAATTACAAAATGAGACAGCATGGATATGAGAGACATGGATTGTGAATTACAAAATGAGACAGCATGGATATGAGAGACATGGATTGTGAATTACAAAATGAGACAGCATAGATATGAGAGACATGGATTGTGAATTACAAAATGAGACAGCATGGATATAAGAGACATGGATTGTGAATTACAAAATGAGACAGCATGGATATGAGAGACATGGATGATGAATTACAAAATGAGACAGCATGGATATGAGAGACATGGATTGTGAATTACAAAATGAGACACCATGGATATGAGAGACATGGATTGTGAATTACAAAATGAGACGGCATAGATATGAGAGACATGGGTTGTGAATTACAAAATGATACAGCATGGATATGAGGATGCATCATAAACTGTTCAGACATCCTTCATAAGAGAATCATATATGCATCACATACTGAGACAGTTTGGCTGTGAGAAACATGAATTCATCTCAGGGCTCTAAATGTCGCCATGAGAGTCATGCCACATGAAAATAACTTTGCTGCATGAGACCAAAGATATCTGAGACATTCATCTCTTTTTTATTATCTCTGATAATTCTAGATGTAAAGGAAACTGTAGACGCCTACACACATGAGATATGTGGGATATAATCACTAGTGTTTGACATTAACCTTCTACATGTGTGTGATGGTAATGCCCACACTTATCCTGAGGAGGTTCATCAAGCGTGTTCCTCCAGAGGGAACCTACAGGCAGTAAATTCTCAATGTGAGACAGTCAGAGTAAATGGAAATGGAGAATTCTTGTACATACATGCTACTACTTATAATTCCCAGATTGATACAAAGATCACAATGAAGTTGATGTTGCCCATGTGCCAGCATTGCTTTCAGAGATCTGTATGAAGCCTTGGTTCACTCGCATGTTGCATCCAACCTCATGCGAACTGCATTGTCCCTGATCATGTTTATAGCTTAAAGATTTCATCAT
The DNA here is from genome assembly GCF_037392515.1 of Haliotis asinina. Classification (NCBI taxonomy): domain Eukaryota; kingdom Metazoa; phylum Mollusca; class Gastropoda; order Lepetellida; family Haliotidae; genus Haliotis; species Haliotis asinina. Next base: position 10,190,723 of record NC_090282.1, read on the forward strand.
TTGCTTCAGCAGATCCATCCTCCAATGACTTTAGAACTGTGTTGTTCAGAATGTTTTAGTGTAATGACTGAAGCAGTGTTGGAAAGAGGAAATGTGTATTCTTTCTGACATATGCTACTTTTGCTGATGGATATTCTGGAATTAATGTGCCTACAAAAGTTTCATACTTGTGATTTGTTGTGGGGTATTCATCAACATTCTTGACACCTCTGTAGTAATTATGGTTTTGGGAGGAGATGAAACTTTTCTCTAACTCCGATAAATTCAGTTATAAATCATTAATACTGCTGGTATGATAATGAAATTATTTACTCAATTGGAACTTTAACAGAGTTTCCTTCAATTGAAAAATCTCATTCCACAAAACTAACTTAAAGCCTTGAAATTGTCATTGTGTCCCAGCTGAAGTGTAACAGGATCGCTTGTGATTGCTGATTAAATCTTCTTCATTAGCCAATAATTGTTGAAGATAGTGTTTTTATTGAGCCCTGCGATGGCTGCAGCCTCCTCCCCAACTTCCTGCTATGTTAAGTATTCTGTGAAAGACTAATTTATATTGCTTCTTTTGCCAAACATCAGATTAATGCAGCGTTGATGAGGAACTACAAGTTAAAAAGTGCAATTTACGATGAAAGCCATGCATTCTTGACAACCATACTAGCTTATTTACGCCCCTGTGAAGCAACTCAGGATATTTGCCCCCTGTTTGATGAGGAAAATTGCATCTATCAGATTTTGCTAACAAATACATTCTTGTAGGCTGTCACTCCTGTACACATGTTCCAGACAAATTTCTCTACTTCCCTGATTAGTGATTGGATGTGAGATAAGCCCCTCATCCCTAGGTTCCCCCACCCAGGGCTGGCCTCTTGCCTTTACCCCCTTCTCAACAAACTCCTATAATTTGTATTTTGCACAACATTTGGTGTAGAGTTCTTCCTTGACATGACAGAGATTGCTGGAGTCAGATTGGAGGCTAATTCTTCTCCTGCTTTTGTTTTCTGTCCAAACAAGCCTAGGTTTCCTGGGGCAAATGGTTCCTGGCATCCAATTCCTGCCAATGATTTGATATCAGAGGCATGCGGAGGGCCAGGGAGTTTACACTGTGTTGTACATGAGGGCTTCAATGTTTAAGAGAGGCAGTGAAACATGATAGCACTAGTATGTACATAATTGCTACCAAGCGAGCTCTATGTACATCTCTCCTGCCTAATGCATACCACAGCCATTCTATCAAAATGCAGAGGTAATGGGCATTAGTAGGCCCTGTGCCTCTCCTGCAGGCCTTTTCTCTTTGTCTTTCAAGTGACCCCTTTGCCCATGCAACTCCTTGCACCTTCATTTCACTGTACATGTTCTGACCCCTTTACCACCAAAATCCTTGTTGTGCCATTTTGGTACTCCCATAATCATTGGCTTCTCCAGTCATGACAGAGGCTTTGAATGTAACCACATTTGTTACAATTTTGTTACCATCTCACACTTTCACATGGTCTCACCAAACACAGCCTTCTGTAACCATCTCAATCTTTCAAACAACATCTCACCCAAAACAGCTTTCTGTAACCATCTCACCATTTCACACAGCATCTCACCCAACACAGCCTTCTGTAACATCTCATCCTTGCACACAGCAATTCATCCAACACAACCTTCTGTAACCATCTCACCCTTTCTCACAGCATCTCACCCAAAACGTCCATCTGTAACCATCTCACCCTTTCACACAGAATCTCACCCAAAACGTCTGTCTGTAGCCATCTCATCTGTTTGCACAACAGCTCATCCAACACAACTTAATGCAGCTGTCTCAGCCTTTCACTCAACATCTCACCCAAAACATCCTTCTCTAACCATGTCACCCATTCACCTAGTGTTTAACTCACTAATTCACCTAGTGTTTAACTCACCCATTCACCTAGTGTTTAACTCACCCATTCACTTAGTGTTATATTTCAGCCTTTAAAGTCCCCTGCCTCTAATTTCTACCACTGACAGCACGGAAGACATACTACTGAAAGCCTAATAATTAATAAATGCCTAATGGCCCAAGTCAGTAGTGAGATGTGATGGGACATTTAACATGCTGATATAGAAACAGAATGGCAGGATATCAAGTTAATCTCGATTTATGTTGATACTTATCCCAAAAAAATAACTCTTTCTTGATGGAAATGTAAATGTTAGAAGGAGCTTTCATTTTGATATGTATGTAGATTGCAGCCTTTCATTTAACATTAATGGCCTATCATTGTGTCCTGGGCGGTAGTTTAATACAGAGGAAATGATGATTATTCTGTGTAAGTAACAGATAGCTATTTCTGTCAGTTTGTCCTTTACAGCCATGTTTGCTGGAACTAAACTATGCTCCTGATAAGTCATAGACGATAATATTTCTGTTTTTCTGTTTCTTCTTATTTGGTACAGAGGGTACAGACAGCATTATGGTTGTACAGAGTCTTTTTTAATGTTCAATAACGACCATTAGTGGGACAATCTGTCATTATCAGGCAGAGTTGTATTTCAGAATTATCAAATATACATGGACTTTAGTGCCATTATCTTAAATGTGTATAACATGTATTTGAAATGTGAATCATTTTACGAGCTTCCATGCTGTTCTGTAATGCGTGTGGTTGTGTATACGGTATGGTGATTGCATTTTGATTTCAACATCAACTGAGGCTTTGAAAAAACTTAATCTGGGATCTATTTCACATTTAATTGTTTATTTCTCAAGATGCAACAGCAGGGAGAATCCCCTCAAAACACATCACTTGCTAGGAGCAATGTATTGGCCAACATTTATTCCAATAAAGAAGAGGGGGCTCTGGTAAAACAATATGAGGCTTTATACAAGGGTGGTCCCTATCAGTGAGACTGCACACATGGCAATGAGGGTCACCTGTGTGCTACTGCTGCAGCTCCAGCATCTATGTAGGATGTCATGGTGAATATGGGAGGGTGATAGGTAGGAGATCACAGGTGATTTCAGGTGCTTGTCTGTAAAATGTGGATTGAAGAAGACCCTGGGATGGTGGTGTAACATGACACTGTTATGATGACAGTAATAGTGGAGCAATAGATACAGTAGTGCTGGTCTGCTTGCTATTTAGTGCTGTTCTGTTTGTTGTTTAGTGCTATTCAGTGTGTTGTTCAGTGCTATTCTGTGTGTTGTTCAGTGCTGTCCTGTATGTTCTTCAGTGTTGCTATTTTTGTTGTTTAGCGCTGTTTCCATTTGTTGTTTGGTATCAGTTCTGATTGTACAAGACTCACAGTGTCAGAGAGCTCCAGTGGTAAGGATAGTATGAATGTAGTTGGAGGAGAAGGATAGTGTAGAGTTAGTGGAAAGCAGAAGGGTAGAGGTAGTTGGAGGCAGAAGTATAGTGTAGATTTAGTGGAAATCAGAACAGTGAAAGTTTAGTGAAAATCAGAAGGATAGTGTAGATTTAGTGGAAGACAGAAGGATAGTGTAGATTTAGAGAAAGACAGAAGGATAGTGTAGATATAGTGGTGGGCAGAAAGTGTAGATTATGTGGAAGGAAGAAGGGAAGAGGTAGTGGGAGGCAGAACGGTATTGTAGATATAGTGGGAGGCAGAAGGATAGTGTAGATTTAGTGGAAGGCAGGCGGGAAGAGGTAGTGGGAGGCAGAACGGTATTGTAGATATAGTGGGAGGCAGAAGGATAGTGTAGATTTAGTGGAAGGCAGGCGGGAAGAGGTAGTGGGAGGCAGAACGGTATTGTAGATATAGTGGGAGGCAGAAGGATAGTGTAGATTTAGTGGAAGGCAGGCGGGAAGAGGTAGTGGGAGGTAGTGGATATAGTGGGAAGGAGAAGGGTTTCCTTGTTAGTGGGAGGTGTAAATCAGAAGGATTGTGTTTGTGGAAGATAGAGAGCTGTGTAGAATTGGTGTGGTAGTAGTGGTGGTTCGAAGTGGTGGTAGTGACAATGGGAGTGGTAGTGGTTTAAGTGGTAGTGATGATGGGGAGTGGTAGTGGCTGTGATGGTGTAAGTAGTAGCACCCACAGCTGTAAGGAAAGATATGCTTGTAATTGTGTGGAGTCGTATGTGCCTCCTTAGTAAGTAACTGTCAGGAATGAATTAGAAAAATATTAAAGGAGTCATCATAAAGGATAAATGATTGTGTAAATAGTCCTTGTGTCAGCTTTTATTGTCAGGCAATGGTTGGAAAATCTTCGCGCTGCCTGCACATGACTGCACACAACTGCATGCTGTTGTCTTGCTTTTTGCCTGTAACACACATGTGCATGTAATATGTCAGGCTGGGTCTCTGCACACTTAACACCCTGAGGCTGTCGCCACTGTACATCTCCCCAGTAGAGGCTCCAGGGAGATCTGGCATGGCTATTGCAAACATTGTAACCAACATAGTAAAGGCAATAATTGTGATGACTGAAATATATGATGTGTTCACTGAAGCTCAAACATTTTAAGACTTGAGAGTGTACATAACAGAAAGTGGTCTTGGTTCCTTGAAGGTCCAAAGGACCCCTAAATCTTAAATACAGGCCATTATGTGAGTGCCCATGTCATATTTTGTTTATGACACGAGTGTCTAAATGTTTTTATTTCCACAGTAATAAGAGCAATATATATTCAGATATTTTAGGCACGTGTCTCATAAACATAGTGATATGGGCATGTTCTATTTATTGTCAAAGTCAAATTGAGGAAAATACACCCAAATCAACTTTCAAACATAGACCGGGTACCCGCCATCACAGCATGTACGAGATGTCATAGAAGAAACATGATGTCATAGCATTGTTCATTAACTCGAGTAGTATCAATAATAATACTCGCCTCACCACGACAAAGTAGTATTTTGCCCAGGGGTATCGCATGAAAAATATGAACCCCAGTATTGCCCATATAGGTAATAAACAGGGTTATTGTGTTTTCATGCTTTATTTCAGATACTGCTTGGTGATACTGGTGTTAGTAGTTGCAGACATTCCATTTCCCCAGTCACCGATATCACTAAATGAACAGACTATTGAATGATCCTTATATTGTTATGTCATGATCATTTTGTAGTCAAATAAGATTAATGCAAATACAGCACAAAAGTTTTGTGTATTTCTACACTAAAAAATAGTAACAAAATAATCACTTCAGAATGTTAATAAAAAAGAACTGGCTTATTCAAGGTATTTTGAAATTTACAAGCAACATGCTCCTGTCACCAAGTTTACACGTATTTTTTCAGAGGTGAGAATTTTGGTAGTAGGGAGAGAATACTATCTATAACCGCTCCAAGAAAGCAAGGAGTGCGAGGCATGTAGAGAGACTACATGTTGATGTGTTTTGTGCTGCATAGATGTTGTATATAGATGTTATCAAGTGTTTGTTACTGCAATAGACATGATACTGAGAGGAAGAGGAGACATCTGACACACTGGTGAGATGTACGACTTGTCTATTGCGGCCCATCACTCGTACATTACACATACATTACAGGCAGGGGTGTCAGGCAGCTCCCAGTGGCAGACAAAGCTGCTTTTAATAACAAACATGGGATCATTTCTTTGTGTGGCTCTTGTTTTGTGTAGATTTTTCTTCCTGATGATGTGAGAAATGAAGAGATGCAATCTACAGTACTCTGGGTTTATCATAACATTGATGGGATCGTTTATGTCATGCTATATGTGCAGTATTCAATCAAATAAATTACTCTCCTTGAGCTTCTTCTCATTTGTATTGGGACTATGCCACATTTTTCACTCATATACCTAACATACAGCTTGAGATTTGGAGATAAACAGGCCCCTCTCACCACATTGTTGGACTACGTGTATGGCAGCGTCATTGCCATATTTGATACCAGTTTTCTTGTGTTACAGGATGAATGTGCACTGAATGTGAAGAAAAACTGTTTTACACATGAACATATCTGTAATCGTGCATGAGTAAAAAAGTAGAAGAAAGCAAATCTAACTGCTGTGTACAATAAGTGAGCTTATTTTAAACATTTGACGTCATCCTTAGTCAAAAGACTTTTGAGGAAACTTAGACACTTGTTTTAGAGAAGAGACGGTTGCATATAAAATCAACACATTTATGTCCTTAATTCAAACATTAATTAATTGTGAAAAGTTTTGATGTTTTTACTGTTATGAAATGCAAAAAGCTTTTAAAAAATTCTTCTATTTTCAGTACACATGTATTATCTTAGTACAACAAAATTGTATGATCCCATCAGTCCTGGATTGTTTCACCCAGTGCTCCTCCTCCTTCACGTTGTAAGTTTCATATTTACAATTAGGATAATCTATTCAAACAAAATTCAAGAGAATACTGAGATTTCAGTCAATGTAGACAAAGTTTAGTTGTAGGGAAATGCTTTAGTTTTCTTCTACACAAGCTAAAAATAAAAACCCCACAGGGCAGGTTGTCGTTCTTTACTATCACTCTTTGTTTCAATGTAGCATACCAGTGGCAATGGCCAAAGCGAGACTGATGATTCCTATTACCACAGGAGAACGCTATACAGTGAGGGTGGCAGGAGACCCCCATCACCAGTGTGTTAGTTCAGGATTTGTGTAGGGCAACCACCCCCAACCCCCCCGCCCCAAACCCACCCCCCTCCTCGTTCCATCTCTAACTCATATTTTGATGATAACATATATTTTGAATTCCCTTTGAATTCTAGTGGTTACTGCTTTCTTTCTGTAGGTCATGTGTTTTTCATCAAAGGTAGCTTCATGGACATTCAGTCTGTCAAAATGCCTTCAGCTTGCAATCTTAAATCTTTTGATACCTTGTTTTTTTTCGTGGAAAAATGATACACATTAAGATGCTTTTTTTCAGTGAGAATTCTCCTGTGTCTTAACAAAGGTACTTGTTTGCGAGTCGCATCTCGATAAATACTGGGTCCGTCTCCTGAAATAGCTTTCCCTAGAGATTCACATCTTGTAACAAAACAGATGTAAGATACCCAAACTTCACCAAGACGCAAAATTTTTCCGCCTCAATTAGGACTAGTTTGCAATTATCTGACGTGTTTGTCCATCAACGCTATACAAGATGTACGGCTAATAATTCTAGAGTTTCCCTGCCTTTCTCTGCCGGATTCCTCAGGGGCCTAGGGGGCCCAGTCTTTTGCCCATTTGATGGGGTTGTAAGGGGCATCAACACCAGATAAAGTCGGCTCTATCTAAGCATCAAGGGACAAGTCTACTGACTCCAATAATGATTTTAAGTTTGTCAACTTCCACAGCTGACAAACTCTGCGTTTGCCGAGCTTTTTCTCTCATTCTTATTTATACCCAATCCCTTTTATTTGATTTAGGTTGTAACTTGGACCCTTAAGAAATTAGTGCCGGAGAGAGATTTTTTTCTTCTGCATAGTGTCGAATTGCTGTGCATCTAGATTGTAGAAAGAAGTTTGGTTATTTGAGAAGATACCCAGAAAGGTGCAAACAAGGGATCTTGTCATGTCAAATCAAACAGATTGAATCGCTAGGTCTGAGACAATTTAATGTCTGTTTGGAGAGGGAACATTTGTCTTACCTAAAAACTACAGTTCACATAAAAAATGTCAAGAAAGTATTTTTGAAGCAGGAAAAAACATGTGAAATGTTGCAACAATAATTGAAGAACAACAGAATGGTTTCGCGAGTTGGTAGATTCATGCTGACGGATAGGCCATGTGAGAATACTGTCAGTTTAATTTTATTTTTACAAAAAACATAGCTTAGATTTCTGTGATCCACAATGAAAACACTAATATGAGATCTGTCAGTGTTCTATGTAATGAAAGATGTGAATTAGGTAATAATACCAATGAAATTTATAGATGATAAATAGGTGTTGACTGAGGTGGATCTTACTGAGCTTAAGTGAAAATACATGACCAGTTATTGCCTACCTGATTCCCTTTGACCTTGATATATATACTACTCAAAACAACTTTAGCAACCGCTCTATTCTTTTGTGATACTATAGTCAATCAGTTATGCCTTAGGCAGTGATATATTTGCAGTAACTATGATAGCACAAAAGAATCAAGGTTTAATTTTGCCAATATTGTAATGTCCCTGTGATTTCAATCTGAAAGAACACTCCTAAAGTAGAAAAAACATACTCAACCAGAAGAACTGTCATAGTTACGAAACCCTAGTACCATCATATTCTCTTTTCCTGGTATTTGTGATGTCATTTCTGGTCAGTCATACATTCCACTATCACATCACTTAAGGTTTGGACTCTTTGACATCACTCATAAATTCTTTCATTTCCTTTAATCTTTTCCTTACGAGATTGATATGAAATGTATAGCATTTCAGCTTTGTGATGTAACTTATGTTTAATGTTCAGCTTGTGACATACTGGTGACTTGAGATGTGACAGCATTGTGCCACTTACAGGCGTTCAATTCCCCACGTGAGTACAGTGTGTGAAGTCCATTTCTGTAGGCCGTGATATTGCTAAAAGCAGGGTGAAACTCACTCACTCACTGACTCACTATCACTCACTCATTCACTCACTCACGTACGTTCTTGTAATGATAGACACTGTTTCTTGTTCCTTTGCTGGACAAATCCCAGTAACCCTGGTTATGTTTCTAACAGGTTTGCTGTCCTGTACTTGGGACTTCCCCTGCGTTGGACACCTACATCACTGTGCTTTCCGCACACTTAACACATGTTATGATATGACTGGAATACTGTGTCCACAAATATCCACAAACCCAAATCACTCTCTTATTCACATGCACATGGTATTTTGTTCATGACAACAAATTTGTTTAAAAATACACAGTTGCCATAGTATGATGAGAGTGGCACAGTTGCTATAGTATGATGAGAGTGACACAGTTGCCATAGTATGATGAGAGTGACACAGTTGCGATAGTATGATGAGAGTGACACAGTTGCCATAGTATGATGAGAGTGGCACAGTTGCGATAGTATGATGAGAGTGACACAGTTGCTATAGTATGATGAGAGTGACACAGTTGCTATAGTATGATGAGAGTGGCACAGTTGCTATAGTATGATGAGAGTGACACAGTTGCTATAGTATGATGAGAGTGACACAGTTTGCCATAGTATGATGAGAGTGACACAGTTTGCCATAGTATGATGAGAGTGACACAGTTGCTATAGTATGATGAGAGTGGCACAGTTGCTATAGTATGATGAGAGTGGCACAGTTGCTATAGTATGATGAGAGTGACACAGTTGCTATAGTATGATGAGAGTGACACAGCTGCTATAGTATGATGAGAGTGGCACAGTTGCTATAGTATGATGAGAGTGGCACAGTTGCCATAGTATGATGAGAGTGACACAGTTGCGATAGTATGATGAGAGTGACACAGTTGCTATAGTATGATGAGAGTGACACAGTTGCTATAGTATGATGAGAGTGGCACAGTTGCTATGTACATGGAATGAAATCAACGTGATGTAAGGGAATGAAGACACTTCCAGACAGTCTGTGATCCCCTCGTAAGACAAGTGAAGAGTGAAGGCAGCATGTGGCTGCCTTGTATCATGTAATGAGGTTTATTGTCTCGTGCCTTTACTAATATCAGGAAGTTAGCATAGCTCAATCTCTTTGATTACAGGCAGAGCTAAGATATAGTTGATAAGAGGACATAAGAGACAGACGGATATTTATTTCCAATGCTTCACTGGTATTCCTTTGAAATGTAACCTATCATCCCTAAAAAAAGCAGATTTGAAATTACGTCTTTGTGGTGTATGTGTGATTGTGCTCTTTATTGTATGGTTTGTCTGACAATACGTCAGTTGATACTATTTAAGTTTTATTGCATTATATTTGAAACCAACTATTTTTCCGTCATTGTAATTTCAGTTCATTTAAAGCTGATACATTTGTGTAGTAAGAAAAGGATTTTAGTTCAGACTGGGACATGCAAAAATGCTTTCTTGTAAATTACTTACATTAAATTATGGATAAGAAACAAAACATTTCATAGTTTTTTGAATATCTTTACATGATTTAGATTTCAGGACTGAGGCATAGTTTGTTCATGAAAAGTTTCTAGGTAAATATTGTTCTTGTGATTAGAATCATGTCTTGGGCACCCATTGTTTTCATGTTTATAGCCTGACACATTTGATTTGTAAACAATGAAGCACTAATTGGTGTGGAAAGTGGCTTAAATCAAATGGGCTCACGACAGTTCGTAGGAATATATGTCTAGACTTTGTTTCCTCAGAGCCCTATTGGCCTTTAATTTGAGTTTGAAAGTTGGCAATGAAAAAACTGATGTCGACAGAGGGTTGTTATGCTTGTTTCAATTACACTTATTGCAAGTTGACAGGTAAAAAACGTGATAAATGTGTTGAATTGGTTACCCAGCTGTCTCCCGCGACTCAGGTAGACTGAGGAATGTTTGTGTGGAGGAAAAAGTAGCCGAATCATAATACTCAACAGTTGCAATCACATCCCTGGCTACATCAGTATTGTTTTCGCTGTGCACTGGGCTATGCTAATGTAGCGGGTCACCAGCATTCCTTAATAGCGTCAGTTTTTTACCCACTTTAATATTGCCCTTATCCACAAATCAGGGAAGCCGATAATGGCAAATATTTGTGTTGACAATTAAACCGATGCGTTTTGGGTTTATTTGTTGATTTTATCTGGACTTGGGACTGGAAGTGAAACATTTTTTGTACAAATGAAATTTGTTTGTGAATGAAATTTGGTATTGGATGTACAAATTTGTATCACATGGCATTCCTACTCAGAGGTTTAAAAAATGAAGGAAAATAGTTTTTGGAGATAATTGTGAGAGGTGGAGAGGTATTGTTCATTCATATATTTTGCTGTTCGTGGTTGGGTTTGCATGTCCTTGGTCGTTCTAAAACCAAAAGGTATTTCTTTTAACAGCCGGATGTGTTGGATTGCTTGATGCCATGTCTCCTGAAACCGTTATTTGGAGTAAAAACGACAGAAGAAATAAAGATTAGTTGAAAATGGTGACGTTTATAATTGTAGTTAAAGTATGTTTGTTATTTCAAGTGTGAGATGCATGTTTAACTGTGTTAACATCCTTGGGTTTAGACACTTTCTGACATGTTTTCTTACAGCTGCTACATACTTGGTAGATATGATAATTGCTGCTCACTGGTAAGATATCACACTTGTCGCTCACTGGTATGATATCACAGTTGCTGCTCAGTGGTATGATATCACTTGCTGCTCACTGGTATGATATCACACTTGCTCACTCACAAATATACCACACTTGCTGCTCACTGATATCTCACAGATGCTGCTCAGTGGTATGATATCACACTTGCTAAACATTAACATGATATCACACAGTTGCTTGACACTGACATTCTGTCACACAGTTGGTGGACATCATATCACACAGATGCTGGATACTGACATATCACATTTCCTGGACTGACACATCAAACACTTGCTGGACATGATGTCATACAGTTGCTGGACACTGACATGATATCACACAGTTGGTGGACACTGACATATCACACAGTTGCTGGACACTGACATGATATCACACAGTTGGTGGACACTGACATATCACACAGTTGCTGGACACTTGCATGATATCACACAATTGGTGGGCACTCACATGATATCACACAGTTGGTGGACACCATCATGATATCACACAGTTGCTTGACACTTGCATGATATCACAGTTGCTGGACACTGGCATATCACACGATTGGTGAACATATCATAGTTGGTGGACACTGGCATGACATCACACAGTTGGTGGGCACTCACATATCACACAGTTGGTGGACACTTGCATGATATCACTCAGTTTGTGGATACAGGATATCAGACGGTTGCTGGACACGGACATGATGTCATAGTTGGATACGCATGATGTCACACAGTTGGTGGACACGTGATATCACACAGTTGGTGGACACTTGCATGATATGACACAGTTGGTGGACACACAGGATATCAGACAGTTGGTGGACACGGACATGATATCACAGTTGGTGGACACACATGATATCACACAGTTGGTGGACACTGACATGATCTCAGTTGCTGGACAGGGACATGATATCACAGTTGGTGGACACACATGATGTCACACAGTTGGTGGACACACATGATATCACACAGTTACTGGACACTGACATGATATCACACAGTTGCTGGACATGATGTCACACATGTGCCAGTCATGATGTTTCTTTATTATTCTTGACGAAGCAAACATCTCCCACATTTTCCTTCCATTCCCCTATAGCTGGGAGACTATTTCTGAGTACAGCGAGATGTGGATGAACCCAACTTCAGGAGTGTTTCATTCTGGCTGTTGTATTGTAGCCATAGTTACTTAGTATCCAGGTAAAAAACAAGGATGAACTAAAGATGTGAGTGATACTAGTTATGTCTGTACTTGTCATAGACATTTCACACTTCTTGCACACATAGGTTTTGCCAATCTGGTTTTCATTAATTAGTTGATGAAAAACTTCATGGATATCTCCTGTTTTCTTATTACAACATGTCATGACTGTATGTGTTTGATTGGGGCAATATTTGGCTGAGTCACCAAAGTATATGTGGGTACACGTTAAACAATGGGGAGGGTAGGGGGCTACAGCTTTATTTCCCATTTCTCAAAATCCCCTAGTGCCAAAAATTGCAATGTGAATTATCTTTCTTCTTTCTGTCTTTCTATGTTTAACTCAAAAGCAGAAACAGCACAATATGAAGTGCAGAAATCTGTTGACAAGATGTTTTGGGTTTTTTAATGACATTTAATGTCTAGCTGGTCCTTTGTCCTAGAAAGGATTAGGACACAATTGATTCGCGATTACATGACTGGGTTCTGTCTCAATAAAATGTTTGCGTATCATACTGGTGAAAAGTTTCTTGTTTTCCCAAAGCATATGGAAATTACCAGTCTTTGTGAATGATCACTTTTAAAACAATGTCGCTGATTGCACAACTTAATCTAGAACACTCGCACTGTGAAAGGTCCCTATTAGCACAGAGGTTATGTAGGAAGATGTGGCGGGAGTAACCTCTGTGGGAAGAGAATGTTTAGAAAGTGGTATTACACTTTCTTAGTTAAATACAGATTCTAGTACTTGTGTTGTGTTGAGTGCCAGGCTCGGAGTATGTGGGTTTTAATCTAGAATCTGATCTAAGAATGTGGAATCCCAAATATAACATATGTTACCTGAAATCCTCATGCCACATATTTGAGACGCTGATTTCGGTCACTGGATCGACTGGTCTGGACTCCATCATATGGTGCTATATGTGGAATACTGCTGAGTGCAGCAATAAACACCAAACAGAACTTACAAACATACAAAAGAGGGCCATATATTAGATCTTATGACTGCTGAAAAGCTTTATACTAAATCAGCTTTTGCCCAACTATTTTCAGCACCTTCACTCTTTGGAAGGTTGATTGTGTGTGAGTTAACATACCAATTTGACAATATCATCCACATCTGTCAGACATGTGTAGTCATCACTTATGCTTCCTAGAGCAGGAGTTGCTTCAGGGTGCCCTCCCACAACAAGCAGACCTGCTTGTCCCCAAACCATTGATGCATGTGTACATAAACATATCATCATCTGCAGCAACATCATTTCCTTGTAACTGAATCAGTTGACAGCATGATGTAGACTTCCATGGATTACCTGAGCACAGGTAACAGCAGCACCACACCAACGTGGGGCTGTGTTTTTGTGAGTTGTGCAGTGACTAGCACGAGATGCCTCATTAGTGGGAGATTGAGGGATTCCTCAAAATGAGCCTCCTGATCAAAAGGAAACTTTTCACAGCTGTTCGAAGGTGAGCTTGGAAAGAAAGGCCCTGTGAGAGAGCAAGGCGGAGATGTCAATAGAAAGGAGATGGTGTAGACTACGTGAAATCCAAACCACCATACAATATGGTATTTAGATTAAATATTTAGATACAGGCAGCTGCATTTTTTTACCGAACATTAAAAGAACATAATGGGGAAATCAGGCTGTCGGATTCTGGAGAAATCGCAATGTGAAGGAAATAAATGTTGATGATCTCGGAATGACCAGATAGATTTCGATGATCAATCACTCCCCCAGGCTCAGCTGTCGTCACTCAAGGAAGTCGCAACAAACTTCAAAATTTGTGTTCTTCTTTTGCTGTGATGAGAATTTATTTCATGATCCATGATGTAGTCAGCATCTGCTTTGAATTTCAGACCTCTGTACTATTTGTCAGAGTTGGAATCCGTCCATTTAATCACCCATGTTTGGCAATATGGTGGGAAATGGATGGCAACCCTTTAGCCCCAGATGGGGCCTGTTTGCGATGATAGAGGGCTAGACAATAATACCAAATAACTTTATAAATCATGTTTTCTGAGGGCAAAAAAATGGCAGGGTTAGGTTGGAAAGCATTTACCCATCTGAATTTAGCACTTCCATCTTTCATTTCAATCAGGCGGGGAAACAGTGGCATCAGATGGAAATGGATACTCTACAATAACATCTCTCTGTCATTAAAGAATGGTGGTGGATAGGCATTGGCATCTCTTCAGTTAAACCTACATTCCAACATGAGGTTCCATTAATCTGCCAAAAATTGCTTTCTCATATCCCTACCTCACCTCATTCTAGAACTTAGTTCCCATTTTCAGTAGCAGTGTTGACTGGGCTTTGGTGTACTACACCCCCTTGGCCCCTCCCCCACCCTCCCCCTCCTCCCTCTACCTCTCCCCTGCTGTTCCTAATGTTATCACGCACCCCAGCCTCCAACTGGTTCAGCTGTCTGTGTTCACATCCTTACATCCACTTTATGCATTTAATGAATTTGATTTCTCAATCAACATGTTTTCGTATGCTGTTTGTCTTTGCGTTAGAATAGCTTCTGTTACACATTCTTGCAATCATTGTAATGGTGTAAAAAGGGAGGCGGTGCCAAAAAATTGAAATTCTTACCATTATATGAATTTGTTATGTTTTAGTAGATCAAGTTTCCCCAGGGCATGTGGTTTTGTCATCAGTGCATGTACTGTACAACCAGAGGATGTCATCTTATTGTGAAGACTGACTTGCAAACTGATTCACTGTGATATGACCTCCCTCCCTCCCTCCCTCCCTCCCTCCCTCCCTCACTCACTGTGATATGACCTCACTCACTCACTCACTCACTGTGATATGACCTCACTCACTCACTCACTCACTCACTCACTCACTCACTCACTCACTCACTCACTCACTCACTCACAGCTTGGATACAGTCCAGTCAGGAAGAAAAACTGAGTTTAACCCCCTAGATTGCAGAGTTTTTTTCACACATTTTCATGAGGGTTTGAAAAGTGAATGTTGTACGAGAATGGCGCTCATATGGTCCTGGATCTGCATGCGGCTATAAAATTACACAGAAATGTAGAATATTAAATTTCCTATCTGTTGATGTAAATATGATTGCGATAATGCAGTGGTTTGAGAAATAGACACTACTAAATGTTGATCAAGATTTTGTTATGTGCTGAAAAACAATTTCCCCGCTTTTCACCATGCACCAAGGAAAGCACTCTGCTAGGATTTTTTTAACTTGTCATCGTTACGGAAAGTGTGAGCGGAGTAACGACATAAGTGTATATGAAATGGATTCATGTGCCAATGCAAAGCGTATTACACTCAACATTAAAAATGACCTGCAATAAAAGTCAAAAATTTATTTTCTTCTATGACGTCAACCATCAAGCGTCAAGATGTCATGCACATATAAAGATAAGGGGGCATAATTCTGTTATGCTTAACATAAGGTTAGTGTAATTCAGATCACATGAAGAGAATTTGTTCATGGTGAACCAAACTATTCCAACACAAAGTTCCCCAATGTGAGCTGATACCTTTTGGTAGTTTCACAATCTATTAGAAAAGGTGTCAAGGTGCTATATAAAAAAGCAGGTAAGAGTGACGTAGATGGCCTTATCTGAGACTTAAGTCAGTTCTTAGATTCTCATATTCTCCTGTTTGTATAGATGTATTTTGACTAATTTTGCATCATTATTAATGAAGTAACAGCCACATCTTCAATGTAATGAAATTACTGAAAATAATACATTTTAGCTGATGTCATGGCATGTATTGTCCAGTTTGTGACATCGGAAAAAGATGACGCTGGTTTGCTGATTAGTATATCTCCCCTAATTTCCATTAATTGTATAAAAGGTCTCGGCTGCTATGGCAGATTTCCACACTCATTTTACAAAACATCAAATGACCATTTAACCCCTTCATGTAGTGTCCGGGAATATGTCAACACTTAGATGGTTTTACTATGTATCTTATTGTGAGCAACACACACACCAGTTTGGCATTAATTTAACTTAAATGAAAAATAATATTTCACAGCACCTGAATATTCATTAAGGATATAAATATTCTTTGTTTATGATTATGCAACTATTTTTCCTAATAAGTATACAATGACAAAGATTGCTCTTTGTGTGGAAGTATTGTAATATGGATGTAAGATTTGTCCAAATAAAGACATGACCTGGCTTGTACATTTTTATCCCCCCGGCATGTAATGCAGGGGGATATAGTCGACGCCTCGTCTGTCCGTCTAGCCGTCCGTGCGTCCGTCCGTAATCATTTTGTTTCCAGTGCATAACTCAGAACCCGTTCAATATTTTTAGATCAAACTTGATAGATATAATGATCTCAACCTATACTTGTGCCTTTTGCTATTTACAGAGTTTTGGCATTTTTATTTATTTTTTTTTTTCCATGGAACATTTTGGTGTTAGTCTAGTCATTCAATATATATATATCAACTGGAACCTAAAGTGGTGCCTTTTACTATTTCCAGGTTTTAGTTATTTATCACTTTCTCAGTTCCCATGGAAACGTTTTTGACTTACTCTCAAAAGTGAGAAGTGTGTTTGGTTTCCGGAGCAGAACTCAAAAACGTCTTAATATCTGTCAGTAAAACTTGGTAGATATGTGTGGCAGACCCCAAAGTGGTGCCTTTTGCTATTTCCTTTTGTTTTGATGTATTATTTTCTTGGTTCCATGAACATGTTGCTGACTTTGTTTTCAGAGCGCAGCTCGAAAACCATTTCATATCTTTCAAAAGATCTTGGCAGATATACGAGACAGATCTTGAAATGGTGACTTTTTCTGATTACAGATATATGGCATTTATGCTTTTCATGAATTCCATGGAAACAATTCAGACTTGGTCTAAAAACACAATAAGTAACTGTCCGATGATTTGTCCTTTCAAATATGTGTGGGCGGGGGGGATATGTCATCTTCTGATGACTCTTGTTAAACAATTTTCGTATAAATTTTGGCATGTACATTTTTAAACAATTTTCGTATGAATTTTGGCATCCCCCCAGGATGTAGTCAACGCCTCATCTGTCTGTCCGTCCATCCGACCATCCGTCCGTAAACATTTTGTCTGGATCAAACTTGATAAATATAATAATCTCAACCTATAGTTGTGCCTTTTGTTATTTACAGAGTTTGGCATTTTTGTTTTTTTGTTTTTTGTTTTTCCATGGAACATTTTGGTGTTAGTCTGATGTGGGGTGGGTTTCATTTCTGGAGCAGAACTCAAAAACTTCTTAATATCTGTCAGTAAAACTTGGTAGAAATGTGTGGGAGACCCCAAAGTAGTGCCTTTTGCTATTTACAGGGTTTTGTGATTTATTATTTTCTCAGTTTCCATTAAAATGTTTTGGACTTAGTAAAACTCCAAAACTGTTCAATATTTTTTCGCAAAACTTGGTGGATATATCAACCAGACTCTAAAGTGGTGCCTTTTGCTATGTACAGGTTTCATTGATTTATTATTTTCTCGGTTTCCATGGAAACATTTCGGACTTAGTCTCAAAATGGAGGGATGGGCTTCCTTTCCAGAGCAGAACTCAAAAACTTCTTAATATCTGTCAGTAAAACTTGGTAGATATGTGTGGCAGACCCCAAAGTGGTGCCTTTAGCTGTTTACTGGTTTTTGTGATTCATTACTTTCTCAGTTCCATGGACATGTTTCGGAGGGATGGGCTTTGTTTCCGGAGCACAACTCGAAAACCATTTCATATCTTTCAACAGATCTTGGCAGATATATGTGACAGATTTTGAAATGGTGACTTTTGCTGATTACAGATATATGGCATTTATATTTTTCATGAATTCCATGGAAACAATTCAAACTTAGTCTATCAAGTAACTGTCAGATGAATTGTCCTTTCAAACATGTTGGGGGCCAGGGGGATATGTCATCATTTGATGACTCTTGTTTGAGTTTGATATTCTGTCATCACAGTAGGTTTTGATCGAATTTGAATTCATGTTATTATTGAAAACAATGATAATGAACCATAAACACACACATGGCCGGTCAATATTCATAATTGTTTTGTCAATAAAAGGACACAAATGAATTCAGTGAAAAAGACAATTTCTTAAATATGTGTGCCTGTACATTTCATTATATGTATACATGATTTTCCTTAATATTATCATTTTAACTTATACGTTTGAATTAAATCGCTGTTCATATTAGTCCCAATGTATTGAAGATTGTACATCACAGGAACTTAAGTACATGTTGCAGTAATGCTACATGTGATCTTGTAACACTTGTGTAAAGGTTAACATATGGTATAATATACTGAGTGTGTCATTTCCCATGTAAATATTATTCAAACTATTAAAAAACTTTAAAGGAATAAAAACACATAATCTACATCCATGTATGATATGATATGGAACAAGGCTTAATGTAGATATTGAAATCAGTTGTAAAAATCTTGTAAAAATCTTGTAAAAATAATTGAACGATATACAAAATGTACATCAAAACTCTGAAAGTGTAACCGGAATGGTAGGCCGATTTTGATTACCCTTCTTCAACCAACCTTCAACTCAAAGAAATTGCCTAATATGTGCAACAATGTTGATGTGTGACATCACTACCGATGACTGGTTTATTACAAAATGGCAGCTTCGCTGACAAGGATACACAGGATTTTGTGAGGGCTCTTCCCTTGATTCAGGGATCGTTTATAGATAAATACGAGATATAAGTAATCAGAATGATGCTGACTATCTTTGTAGTGTTACATGTTTTTATAATTTCCATAGTAGGTAAGAGTAGAAACCCGAAATACTGACAATTACCGTTGTCGTTCTGCACTAAAACTTTGACAGTTTCTTATGAATTATGAAATCACTGCATTGTATCTATTTTTAATTTGCTATTTCTTGCTATGATACTCTTCCCCTGCATATTTTAAACATATTGAACCACTGTAAGCAACGATTAGACGGCTGAATGTTGGAAAACTTCCGAAAATGCTACATTGTGTAAAATCAGAAATTTTCTTTGTTTACTTTTCAAACAAGTGCAGTCTTTCGATCACAGCGTTAATTTTCACCCCAGTATCTTTCGCTTTGTTTTATCAAGACAGTTGGTATTGGTGGCTAAGATCTTTTGTAATTTGATTCTCAGATGTGTAGGGAATTCAGTGATGCATTTGTCGCAGCTGAATTTGAAAAATATGTGATGTAATTGGTGTCTCAATACCGGCCTTCTCGAAACATGATTTTGTAAACACAAAGTGGAAAGCACATTGGCATTCATGTAAGTGTATTTTCCAAAACATCCCACCTAATTCTGGATTCATCAGCAACGATTCAGAATTATCATTAGTTGTTCATGAAAACTTAATATCAGTGATCATGATTATGCTGTGTTTGATATTCAATATTCCCAGTAATTATCCGATTTTCACATTTCAAAACATACTGCAAATAACGCTGTGAATTGCCATTTTGTACCGTGTGAAAAATGGCAACATTTACAATTAAGTCTATTTTGAGAGGTTATTTTAGACACTTTAACTTTAAGATAATTGTGGATGGTATCAAGAAACACAGAATTTCACGAGGAATTCAACACTGTGAACAATATTTGTGTGCGTGATATATTTAGAAGTTTATTTGACTTCAAAGTGAGGCATCCAGGGGTTAGGGGTCATCATAGACTTGCATAAGTATATTAGGTAATCATTAACAGTTTAAATGATAAATTCTCAACAGTATGAATAGTCCTTCAATAGACGGGTCTCCTTAGACTGTATTGTCCTCTGATCCAAACTTGCCTCTAGGATAGAAATTACTATACATCCATGGACTTAGGGCAAGGCTCGAGTGACCAGTTTAGTGTGTAGTATTCTTGTTTGATAAAGGCAACTTCATTCAGATCTTGCCTTGATTTGAATGTTTTTGGATAATAACATAATTGAAAGTCTGCAGAAAACTGTCTGTCTCTTTAATATGCTTTTGATTTCTTAAAAAATATGTGTATTTTTAATATGAAGCTTGAAATAAATGTGATTGTCTGTTCCTTAAGTCAATGTTATAATTTCTTACTGAGATTTCTTACTGCAGACAAAACTTAAGACCATCTGATTCCTTCACATTGCTTGAGGTAATCTGTCACTTGCATGAATTTGATATGTGCGAACACACGCAAAAATACATATAATTGTATACAACATTCTCAACTTCCATGGTATTGGTGAGTTAGATGTTCTTATGTTATCCCTCATTGTTTCTGACCAGAGCTGTACTCTCAATTAGACAAGGAATGATAGACGGGGGGGGGGGGAGGAAATGAGACATACGGCAGCCATATTGAAAATTCCATATTATTGCTCTGGATTCATCTGTTTAAGTATGCGATGGTGCCAATTTTGCTTTCCTGGCAGTGTTATAAGTAACTCATTTATGGATCTCATAAAGTCATCGTCATCAAGCTACTGTGGAGGATTTGTGAAAGCAACATTTGGCATGGATCCACAAACCAAAGTCATCATTATTGGCTCCATATGTCATTTCTCCATACTGAAATAGTACCAAAATATTCACTATCATAATGATGCTTTTTGCTTCAATAATTACACATAATGCATTTTCACAAGTTGCTGTTAAGAAAGCCCTACGAGACAAGTACTTCCTCTTGACTGAAATTAACAAGTAATGAACAACTTTGTAGTGTGAAATAAGCGTGGATTTATTTCACATTTTGCACACGTGTTGCATTTTCTTTCCAAGTAGGTGAAGACCTGAATGTTGTCTTGTCTGGGAAGTATGAGGGTGAATGTTACCTAATATTGATTGAAATCTTCACAATCTATCATACTCACAGCGAGTGTAATGTACAACTTGCTTGATGTGGATATCAGCTGTTTTGCAGACTATGTCTCAGATTTAATGTTTTCATTTCACACTTTTTGCCAGGAGTAATTCTTTGAATGTACAAATGAGCTTCCTTTTGTTTGACAGTGTGCCAAAAATACACCACCACGCATCACAAATACGATAGTTTGCATACCGTGGATACGCATCCCGAACTTGAAATTGGTGTAAAAATATCAATCGTGTAGGCTGAGATTTCAATAGACCGAAGTTTGTCAGGGTAATTCTGCTCTAGGCTTCAAGCTGAAAGTCATTTCTTTATCACTCAGAGATGTAAGATAGGAATCTGTGATTCCACAAAGGAAGGCATGTAGTCAAAGATGGCTGATTTAATACAGTGTTCTCAATATGGCTTTCATCACACTTGGTCATAAAATTTAAAACCATAGCAGTACCATGACAAGTATTTTTGGTCTACAAAATTTGTGACTGTGTATGGAAAACATTTATTTATGTGTAGTTTATTCCCAATTTTACATAGCTGTGGCTGTATACCAAGTGTGCATTTTACACAAAGAAAACAAGGTTTGGTCTCATTTGATTAGCAAGAAAATAGAAGTCTGTATGTTAACTCGAACAATATGTCATCATATATATCAACAAATATGAAATAGCCACATCAGGGAATAACCAATATCAGTGATCCTCAGAAACAGATTCACCTGGGTAAAGGGCAACTCAGTGACGGTTATATCAATGGAAATTCTTAACAGAAAGATGTGTTAGGAGAAAAAGTGAAGACTGGGTTGGATTCCTTACAGTTTTCAGAATTTGCTGAAACAGAAGGTAAGCCAGACACCCTGTAGACACATGGGTGACCTCTGATTGTGTAGAAGGTAACACCCTACAGACAGGTGTGACCTGTTTGGTTTTGTTGAAGGTAACACCCGATAGACACAAGTATGACATCTGTTTGATTGTGTTGAAGGTAACCCATATACCCTGTAGACACAAATGAGACCTCTGATTGTGTAGAAGGTAACATCCTACAGAAATAGTAGTGACCTGTTTGATTGTGTTGATGGTAATACCTCACAGATACAAGTGTTACCTGTGTTTGATTGTGTTGAAGGTGGTAACGTCATCAAGGTGTGGGACGCTCTGGCTGGAGGGAGGCTTCTGGCCACGCTGACAAACCATCACAAGACAGTCACCGCACTCGCCTTCTGCAGCAAGTACCAGCGCCTCTTGTCTGCATCTCTGGACAGGTGAGAACATCACTGGCCTCAGTAATCCAATGGTGGGTTCTTCACATCGCTGTCTAAACATATATTTGGTTAAGAAAAAATGTGTCGACAAGATCAGATCATATTACTTTTCCAGATCAGATTGTAGTCATGTCATTGAGCTACTTCACTGGCTAGATTGTAGTCATCTCATGGAGCCCCCACCCACAGGCAAACTGTATCGTAAATGTGATTGCTCCGCATAGAGAAAATGACCAGTCTTCATATATGCGAACAAAGCGAGCAAAGGTTGGCAACGCACTTCCCTCGCTTCGGTTCAAAAAGTATTTTTCATGTCAAAATAAAACATCGCCACCATCAAAGGTACATTCCAGTTTCCTCACTAGGTTGTGCTCTCCGATTTCTAACCCCATATTTAATAATTACTCACGTGAAATATGTTTTATTCAACATTTAAAGTGCCACTCGTGTTATTCAGATCGTTCTTCGCCTCCATTACCCCTGCCAGTGAAGGAACAAGAATAAGCAGAAATTATAAAGAAATAGCATAATACCTAATTTTATCATGATTCTGTTGGATTGTATTTGTGTTAAGTGTCGGCGTTATTGTTAGATTTTTTCGTAACATTATTCTACAATAAACACACTTCTGGCGTAGTGGGCGTATGAAGCATGGGAGGTAACTCTTTATGTATTCCATACGGAATAATAACTTGTACCTTCACTGCTTTGAACCGGAACCCCCAACACCTCTCAGGTTGTATTCATCTCATGGGTCCCCAAACACGGATCAGATTGCAGTCATCTCATGAAGCCCCCACCACAGATCAGATTGTAGTCATCTCATGGATCCCCCACCTTAGATCAGATTGTAGTCATCTCGTGGAGCACTCACCACATCTCAGATTGTAGTCACCTCATGGATCCCCCACCACATTTCAGATTGTAGTCATCTCATGGAACCCCAACCACAGATCAGATTGTAGTCACCTCATGGATCCCCCACCACAGATCAGATTGTAGTCACCTCATGGAACCCCAACCACAGATCCGATTGTAGTCATCTCATGGATCAACCACCACAGATCAGATTGTAGTCATCTCTTGGATCCCCCACCACAGATAAGGTTGTAGTCACCTCATGGATCCCCCATCACAGATCAGATTGTAGTCACCTCACGGATCCCCCACTACAGATCAGATTGTAGTCATCTCATGGAGCCCCCACCACAGATCAGAGTTTAGTTGTCTCATGGATCCTCCACCACAGATCAGATTGTAGTCATCTCATGGATCCCCCACCACAGATCAGATTGTAGTCACCTCATGGATCCCCCATCACAGATCAGATTGTAGTCACCTCACGGATCCCCCACTACAGATCAGATTGTAGTCATCTCTTGGAGCCCCCACCACAGATCAGATTTTAGTTGTCTCATGGATCCCCCACCACAGATCAGACTGTAGTCGTCTCATGGCGCCTCTGCCACAGATGAGATGGTTGTCACCTCATGGAGCCTCCAGCACATTTCAGATTGTAGTCTTCTCATGGAGCTTCAGGTTCAGATCTGATAGGTGTCTTCTCATGGAATGTCCAACCATATTGTCTTCTAATGGGGTTCCAAATCAAGATCAGATTGTGCTCTTCTTGTGGAGCTCCTGATCCATATCAGATTGCGGTCTTCAGATGAAACGCCTTGTCATTGTTTCATCTGATGGAGCATCCTATCAAGGTCAGATTTTTTTCTCATTGGGCTGAATATCATGATTAAGTTTTCTTCTCATGGAGTTTCTTATGATGATCAGATTTTCTTGTCATGGCGCTCCCTATCATGATCTTTTCATGGATCTCCCTGTCAAGATGAGATTGTCTTCATGCTCAGATCAACAGAAGGATGATCGTTGTTCTAACCTGAACCTCAAAATCAAGATCATATGTTTGTTATTAATTTGTGAAACTCCCAAATAAACTCAAAAATCCAGGTTATGTTGAGTTCCCAATCTAGTTCAGATTGTTCTTTCTTCAGCTGTCATTCAAATATCCTAATTTTGTTGTCATATCAACGACAAGTTATCAGCACACAAAACCTCCCCAAGCTAAGACAGTTGCCTTCAACTCAGAGTTTTCAAACTGAGAGAGAACCTAGTTAAGATTTAATTGTTCTTATTTCATGAAAGAGACCATAAGTCATGTGAGACTGTTGTATTCTCAAGATGAATGTTTTCTTTCTAATCTGACTCTCCTTGTTAAGAAGTTTTTTGCCTCGGACCCATCTCTGATGACATTATATCCATCGTAGTTCATGCACACAGTGCCATGTGATACAAGTGAGTTCTACTTAGAGAAGTCACTGTCCCAGCTGGTAGAACAAGATGTCATCTAATCTTGCTGGTTTTTCCACTGAAATTAGGACATACAGTAATTCAAGGACATCAGTACATTTTGTCCAAGTTGGTTCCTGGAGCGATGTACAATACCGTACAATACTTCCATCTTCATAGCAGTCATTACAAGAACTGAGGATTGTTTCAGAAATCAAGGTAGTACTTAATCTGTAAATTTGTTTCATTCTCTTATTACAATTTGGAACTAAATTTAATAAATACCCACAGTGTAAATATTCCAGGCTAGATTCTACAGAGGATGTGTTTGTGTGTGTTGTTCACTGGTGGACCAGTGCTACCTTCATGGTGTGGAGTCACATTGGTGGGAAAGTGGGTCCAACAGATGTTGAATCAGAAATACAATCCTAATAATAAAAAGATGTAACAACAAAGCATGGGCCCTATCTGTAGATTAGGGAGGTAGGCCTTCTCTCCAGTGTTGGTGAGCTTGTCATTCTCAGCTTTGACTGACAGCCCCACGTAGAAGAAAGCCATCTGGTAGTGTACATTTCAGTCTCAGATGATACCTACACTTACTTGGTTTATATGCTTCTTGTCTCTGTACATCCACCAATGTGGATATCAAAATATACTGGATGTTTTCTGAATTTCATGGACACACAGAGTTTATTTGCATGTACTCATATTAACAAATAATCATATGGTGATGATACCACTTTCATTCGTTTTGGGTATTTCTTGTTAGGTTTATTTCTTTATGTTATGTTGATGTGAATGTATTGAACACTTGGGAGGGTTTAGATGACTGAGAGATGGGCAGCATAGAGTGGAGGTGAAAGACTAGCATTATGTCACATACATGGGTGAGTGAAGTGTCACTGGTGTCGCTCTGACTGGGATGACATCAGTGTTCAGTACCCCATATCTTTGTTTATTCCTTGTTTGACGCTGGACCAGAAAATCCAGTGATTGAAATTGTTAGCAATCTCTTCCCTATTTTTAGAGGCCTATTTCAGTTGTTAGGGACCTTTTTCATTTGTTGAGGACCTATTCCAACTGTTAGGGACCTATTTCATTTGTTATAGGCCTATTCCAGTTGTTAGGGACCTATTTCATTTGTTATAGGCCTATTCCAGTTGTTAGGGACCTGTTTCATTTGTTAGAGGATTATTTCAGTTGTTAGGGACCTGTTTCATTTGTTAGAGGCCTATTCCAGTTGTTAGGGACCTATTTCATTTGTTATAGGCCTATTCCAGTTGTTAGGGACCTATTTCATTTGTTATAGGCCTATTCCAGTTGTTAGGGACCTATTTCATTTGTTTAGGACCTATTCCAGTTGTTAGGGACCTATTTCATTTGTTTAGGACCTATTCCAGTTGTTAGGGACCTATTTCATTTGTTTAGGACCTATTCCAGTTGTTAGGGACCTATTTCATTTGTTATAGGCCTATTCCAGTTGTTAGGGACCTATTTCATTTGTTTAGGACCTATTCCAACTGTTAGGGACCTATTTCATTTGTTATAGGCCTATTCCAGTTGTTAGGGACCTATTTCATTTGTTTAGGACCTATTCCAACTGTTAGGGACCTATTTCATTTGTTATAGGCCTATTCCAGTTGTTAGGGACCTATTTCATTTGTTATAGGCCTACTCCAGTTGTTAGGAGCTATTCCAAACCAGAATCCCTACAGGCTGGTATCTCATGCTAACAGTACAAGTCAGCTTATGGTGAACCTCATTGCTGATTGTTTTCATTGTACCCATAGAAGGGATGTCATTATATAGTATTCTAGCTGTGCATTGATTCAGGCTTTGATATATAGTTGAGATTTGACAAAATCATATGGCATATTGTGAAGTAGCTGTAAGAGATGGTACAATGTGAAGTGTTGTGTATGGCCACAGATAAAGATGAAATAAGCCTATCTATAAGTCACACTTTCATCAAACGTTTTTCTGGTTTATCAAAAATGACATCATATCATTTCATTTGAAACTGACTTTAAACATCACTAGACAATATGATTTTCACTAACAGTTTGTTTTTCATATTTCCCTACTGGTTAAATATGCTAATTATTAAGTAAAGCAGAAATAAATTTAATGCAGCAATCCAAAAACTAATGTTTAAATTTTTTTTTTTTGACAAAAGAAATACACTCAAGCATTGTGTTAATTTTAGTGCAGGTTTTGTTCCATTAATTTAAAATAATGATAATCAAAGCTAAAGTTATAGTGTAGCAATTTAGTGTATTGCTTTTTGATTTGATCATCCCACTTCAACAAATCATTTTTACTGAAGCAAGTGACATAAACGGATACGTTTTCTTTTCAAGGAATGATCGAGTCGAACCAGTAGTGTTGTGACTGTTGTGAATAAGGTCAATAGATGTTCTGATTATCAGAGCAACACACAGTTTCTCAAAAGCTAATATGGGACATTTTGAAAGAAGTTAATAGACATGATTATGACCATCAGCCCAGATATGCAAAGATGTTTTATTAAGAGACTGTTACCACAGGAGTAACTTGTGCAATTCAAAATGGATCGATGATACTCTAGTTCTGGTGACTGATTACAATGAGGAGACATACGAAGGTGATCCGGATTTTGTACCTGACCATTTTGATACTGTCCTCTTCTTATCCGTGATATCAACGAAGGATAATATGATGGCAGTACATTATGAGCAGACTGTTTCCTTAAGTATAGATGCAAAGTTGAGAAGATGTAGATGGATTGTGAAAGAAGGTAATTGAGAAGAAGGCACATTTAGTAGTATTTGTATAGTGAAGTATCAATGACGTTGTGTGCTCAGTCTTTACAACAAGAAGCTCCAAATTACTAATATTTCTTACTTTTTCATTCAGTGTATAATTATGGCAAAAAGTGGAAATCTGATGATGAAATAAATTGATGAAACAAAAACTACCACGTATCAGAGTTGACCTGGCTTAGGACTGAAAACTAGCAGATGGTTAGACCTGTGAAACTGGAGACCATTACTGATGGCTCTTAATCAACATATGTAGGGCTTAACAACCATCCACTTTACAAAAGAAGTTTGGGTCCTCTTTTAATGTTGATGTTGCAACAGACTACTAGTATTGGCAGCTTGACACGTGTGTTGATGTTTAGAAGACAAGACAGAAAACCAAGATGAGATCTAGTAAGGAGAGGGAGATACATTTGTTGTTTGAGATAAACAAGTTGATCTGGTTTCTTCCATAGCCAGATGCTGCTGGAAAAGTGGCAGAGGATGTACATTTCGTGGCATCCATTTCTTGTACATTTCGCCAGCGTAGATTTCAGTAGATTTCGTTAACGTAGATTGCGATGTTCGTTTCGGTGGCGTAGATTTCAGTAGCGTACATTTTGCAGGATGAGCTTGATCACAATGCTGCCACTCTCACTACTTGCTTTCAATTTGTTAGCGGAGTATTCATTTCTCAGCATTTGCTGTTAGAAATTCAAGATTGCTTCAAAGATTCAGCCAGCCATGTGTAGATCGCCGATTGATGATGTTGTACTCTGACTGGCTAATTGATATATCTTTGTTGAAATGTGCAACTGTTGGAATGCTCTGTTGAGGATTTCGACTGGGATTTCCTTCACTCGTGCCTGTTCTACTTGCCATTGATGTTTGTCACAGCAATCCTTCTTAACTTTTTCCTTCTTAATTTGCAATCTGGAGACAAATGAAAAACTGAGGCATTATTGTTAACAAGACTTCCAACTGCATTGCATCGTATCACTTTGCTCAAACACTGTTTACAGATTGAAGTAAACATGAGTACAAATAAAAAGCTGATTTAGTTTTTGTCCAGGCGTTTGTGCATAATCTCAATACTTTATCACTGCAACTGTAATCAGCAAAAGCTGGAAACGAGATGAAAAATGTCTGCCCTTGATGACAGTGAGATATGGTGAGGATAGGTATTTCAAATATACCCTAAAATCTCATTTAAGGTTGACTTGTGAAATAGATATATATATTTAAATAAATATAGTTTTACAAATACATTTACAGTTTAGTTCATTTCACATTTGTGTGTTACATAACTTTACTTCCGTAAGTGGGAAGGTGATAATAATGGTCTTGGTCTCAAACCTGGACTGTAGGCATGATGCACAAACGCTTCACCTACAAGGCTAACACCTTTACTTTTGTATGGATAGGTTTTGGTTGGGCAGCAGCTGCTCCCTGGGCCAAAAGTCGCTTATTAACATGCCCAGAGAATGGCTTGCTCTGGTTTACCTGATTTGAACTTAATGGACGTTTGTCATGTCACATTATATTTTGTCTGATGTCAATAAGAGTATTAAAAATGTAACTGTCTCTCTAACTCAGCTTTGGCAGATTAAATAACATAGTATAAAAGAATTTGGTGTTCTTTAATTTCTTGTGACTGGTAGGGTAAGATGTGTTGTGTTAGGGGTGGAGAACACAAGGCTATTGGTAGGGTAAGATGTACTGTGGTAGGGGTGGAGAACATAAGGGTGTTGGTCGGGTGCAATGTATCGTGTTAGGGGTGGGAAACACAAGGGTGTGGGTAGGATGGGATGTACTGTGGAAGGGGTGGAGAACACAAGGGTGTGGGTAGGGTGGGGTGTACTGTGGAAGGGCTGGAGAACACAAGGGTGTGGGTAGGGTGGAGTGTACTGTGGTACGGATGGAGAACACAAGGGTGTGGGTAGGGTGGTGTGTACTGTGGTAGGGGTGGAGAACGCAAGGGTATTGGTAGGGTGTGATGTACTGTGGTAGGGGTGGAGAACACAAGGGTGTGGGTAGGGTGAGGTGTACTGTGGTAGGGGTGGAGATCACAAGGGTGTGGGTAGGGTGGGATGTATTGTGGTAGGGGTGGAGATCACAAGCGTGAGGGTAGGGTGGGATGTACTTTGGTAGGGGTGGAGATCACAAGGGTATTGGTAGGGTGGGGTGTACTGTGGTAGGGGTGGAGAACACAAGGGTGTGGGTAGGGTGAGGTGTACTGTGGTAGGGGTGGAGATCACAAGGGTGTTGGTAGGGTGGGATGTATTGTGGAAGGGGTAGAGATCACAAGAGCAAGAGTAAGATTGGATGTAGTGTGATAGGGCTGGAGAACACAAGGGTGTGGGTAGAGTGTACTGTGGTTGGGGTGGAGATGTACTGTGGTAGGGGTAGAGAACCAAGGGTTTGTTGCATGATGAGGTCTGAAGAAGAAAGATTAGCTTTTGTTGTGTACTTGGGATCATGAGAAGGGTGTACAAGGAGGCACTGATGTCAGAGTCAGGGTGGAAGCTCAAGTTTAAGGGTAAGTTAGGAAGCACCAGGGTCATGGTGCCCCTTTTCTCGGTCCCTCCTCCCTCCCTAGCAAGACCGATGGTATCTACCCCAGCACAAAAACTCTGTCAGCACGTGGAATACATTATAAGGGGCCATGTTTATGTGTTGAAATAACCAGAAATCTTCAAATTTTCAAAAAGATACAAAAAGCATCAAAGATAAAATTCAACACCGGAAGTGAAATTTAAAAGCAGCGTTAAGTTACTGCTGTGCGTGAATGTCTCGTTGATTGCACGCATATCTGCAACCCAGGGTCTATTATATCATTTTCTCCTGTCAGCACTCACGGAATTCCCCATTTCCCTCTATTTAGCTTTGTGCTCACTTTTATCACCCTTTAATGAAAAGCTCCAAAAAAAAAAAATTAGAGGGGGATGATAAATCTGCAACTGTCACTGACAGGCAATTTCTGTTTTGTTGTTGTATTTCAGCTGACTGTGGACACTGTGATTCATTGCTGTCAGTGTCAGATACGCTTGACATGGACGACCCTTGTCAATATCTGTCAAGCGTTGGATGTATATTGCGTGGTAGTCTCCCCACCCTAACGTCTTGCCATAATGACTTAATCACAGTGTACCACTTTGTCATTATCACATAGCCAAGGACACTGCGTCTATAGCATGTCAATATCGATCTGTTCTGTGTCCTTCACGCAGTGGGATACTTTATCAGTACTAGGTGGTTGTGGTTGGCCGTGCTGTTTGTGTAAACCTCTCAAAGACATTTTATGAATGCTTCCATTCCATGTGACACTTGCCCCCCACCATTCACATCCCAGACGATCGATACTTTAAAGAATAAAGATACCTCTTGATTTAGTCTTCCATGTGTAAACAAAAGTGCTAAAAAGAAATAGTTCTTTAAATTTTCCCGTGAAATTGATTTCATGTTTATTTCATTACATGAGGGAAGTGTAGAATACAAGTGTTTAAATCATGTGCTCAACTCGCAGCATGTTTTTTGTTTCACTCATTGGTATTTTAGGGAAAATCTATTTATAATTTATTTCACATGTGCTTGCTAGTATGCTGGTGGTTTTGGTGTAGAACTCACTCACTTGTGCTTTTGTCAGGCAAGATTTTCTTAGTCTTTTTAGTTCAGTAGTGCTTGGTTGCATCCTTTCAGCATGCAGAAACCTTTGGTAGTGGGTAGTAATCCTGGATTACCCAGATTGTGTTTTGCCAGCATTGCACCCATGTTTGTTGATTTCACCAAAGTGGAAATGGTCCAGAACCTGCATCACCCCAGGCTCTCATCACTCAGCAGTCTGCCACACATGGACTGGAATAGTGTTTCAAGTGGCTTGCTCGCTCACTCACTCACTCACTCACTCACTCTCACTCACTCACTCACTCACTCACTCACTCACTCACTCACTCACTCACTCTGTTTCCAGATGAATGTTATGTAATGTGCAAGTAGTCTGTAATTAGTACCACCAACCCAGCAACATTTTACATCAACAAGCTGCTTATGTGTGTTGTTACAGATACACGCTACACTTAGAAGCTTGCTCTTAACCATCTGCTTGATAATTATCACTCCCACTAATGAACATATTACCTAATTGATGTTTGTGGGTTTTTTCCAGGCATGTGAAGATTTATGATGTTGCATCGTATCAAGTCGTACACACACTCGACTATCCAGGAGCTATCCTCAGTCTGGCAGTTGCTGTATGTATCACCTACTTACACGTTATCACCTCAATAGGGCAAGGTGTGAAAAACAGGTCAAATTAATGTCAACACTTTTTTGTTACCAGCAGTTTAAGCTGTAATAAATTGCATGTAGCTTGTGGGAATTTCTCTGTGTTTGTTGCAGTCAGTCTGTGGACTTACCTTGACATTGAAGGAGTATGAATTATCGTGCATAATAGGTCCTGTCACAAGTACGTATTGAGGCGGAATCTCACAACTTTATCCTAATCAGTTGTCTAACTACAGTCATGTATATCTGTGTTGGATAAGCATTGAAATGATACATTGATTAAAATATTTTTCATTGCTTAAAAGATATTTTTCTTTGAGTGTCTGTGAGGTGGGAATGTTGTCTAGTGGTTAATGAGAAGACCTGGGCCTAGATTTTCAAAGCTGTCTTTGGCGCTCAGATAGTCGTATGCACCATACATTAGCATTACCTTACTTCCGTCTTAGCGAAAACAGAGATTCGAAAATATAAGCCCTGCATTTTGTCTGAAACCACATCAGTTGCTTGGCCTCTCTCTTAACAATGTATTTCCATTGTGGGAGTATATGAAATATTTTTGCAATGAATTGGTAATGTATAGTCCTTTTTGGAAATCTACATCAATCAAATGTTTAACCTTTGACAGATGGATGATTAATGACCAAATTCTGACTGATGGTTTATGAGGCAGTTGTGCCATGAAGTTGGAACTTGTGTTTTGCTGAATGTTTTTAGGTCCCTCTGTGCCCAGGAAGCTGACCTGGGAGTACTTAATCTGTCGTCGCATCCATTTGATATATTGCTTATTAATAAATTTACAACTCATGGATGAAAGAAGCATGTTTTGAGTAATCTGATAACATGCAATGCCATCCTAGTACATTACAAGAAATATATTAGATCATGGTTCGCCAGTATGTAATATAAAAAAACATTCAGCAGTGAAATAAACAGTGAAATACTTATTTTTTTTCATGCATGACAGTAACTAGCCTGCCTCTAAAATGTAAAAATCAAGCAAATTATCAGAATAATTTTGTGATGAATTTGGTTGTGAGTAACAGATTGGTAGGGCAGCCTGTTTCCACTAGTAACACATTATCTGATGGCAATGTGATTTCTACATACAGCAGTGCTTTGCAGATACCCATCGTGCCCCTAGACAGTTGTGGCAATGATGACACTCACTTCCTGGAAGACTCATGCAATCCTTACTTTGGTAATTTATGCCTCAAGAGAGACAAAAAGGCTGATATTTGACTAAATATTTTCTGGTATCTTATGACACTCTGTTGTAAGAAGCTGGTTGAGGTGCAGAATTATTGGGCTCACTGTTGTCCCATTTCAGGATGTTGTTACCAATTATAAACATGGTAGTTTAGCAGCAGTAGACATTTCCTCAAGCATGTAATATAGTATGTTGATGCACAAATGTAGATGCAGAACGTGTAATTCTAAGATTTGGAAATGTGGTCTAATTATTCAACCCTCTTGGAGGTTGAGCTTTCTTGATATCTACAGTGGAAACTGTCAGAAGCAGCATCTGTCCATCATGGCAAGTTGTTATTATTGACGTAAAATCTCAGTCCCATCCGTGACTTTATAAGTTATCACATCATGTCAAGGGAAATACGGGGTTTTATCAGTCCCGAGTAAGGTTGCATAAAAGTCGAGTATAAAAGTCGTATACTCCCGCTGGCGGATCGTGATGGATGTACATGGTATTTTATCAGAGTCACGTGGACCAATCAAAACTCGACATTCTTACATGAGGCTAAATAAGTACATTTATCATCAGCTCTACAGTCCAGCACATTGTCTAAGCCAGATCCTTTCTTTAATCCCAATGAATGCCGGTTTAGACCGCTTCCACTGTATTTCAAAATATGTAATGCAATGATGTTGATAGATTCCCACCTGGTAAACACAAATATGAGGTAGATACTTGCCCTTCTCAGTAGCATTATGTCTCTCACACACTCTCCTGTATTGGTCAGGTGCTAGATATCTTTTCATGATAGCTGAGCTTATAAAGTGTCATAAGATGGACACAGGAAAACAAATCATGTTATTATCATTTTTATTTTTTAAAAGTATGTTGAGAATTATTTTTTTATTCAAGGCCAAGGTTCAATTTCCCACATGAGAACAATGTGTGAAGTCAGTTTCTGTTGCCTCCTGTGATGTTGGTGGAATATATATATATATATGTCAGGTGTTTGTTCATTTTCCATCATGTCAGGTGTTTGTTCAGTTTCCATCATGTCAGATGTTTGTACAGTTTCCATCATGTCAGGTGTTTGTTCATTTTCCGTCATGTCAGATGTTTGTTCAGTTTCCGTCATGTCAGGTGTTTTGACAGGGTCCGTCATGTCAGGTGTTTGTTCAGGGTCCATCATGTCAGGTGTTTGTCCAGGGTCCATCATGTCAGGTGTTTGCTCAGTTTCCATCATGTCAGGTGTTTGGACAGGGTCCGTCATGTCAGGTGTTTGGACAGGGTCCATCATGTCAGGTGTTTGTTCAGTTTCCGTCATGTCAGATGTTTGTTCAGTTTCCATCATGCCAGGTGTTTGTTCAGGGTCCATCATGTCAGGTGTTTGTTCAGGGTCCATCATGTCAGGTGTTTGTTCAGTTTCCATCATGTCAGGTGTTTGTTCTGTTTCCATCATGTCAGATGTTTGTTCAGTTTCCATCATGTCAGGTGTTTGTTCAGGGTCCATCATGTCAGCTGTTTGTACAGGGTCCATCATGTCAGGTGTTTGTACAGTGTCCCATCATGTCAGCTGTTTATTCAGGGTGTGGCAGGTCAGATGTTTGGACCGGGTCCATGATGTCAGGTGTTAGTACAGGGTCCATGATGTCAGGTGTTTGGACAGAGTCTGGCAGGTCAGGTGTTTGTTCAGTTTCCGTCATGTCAGGTGTTTTGACAGGGTCCGTCATGTCAGGTGTTTGTTCAGGGTCCATCATGTCAGGTGTTTGTCCAGGGTCCATCATGTCAGGTGTTTGCTCAGTTTCCATCATGTCAGGTGTTTGGACAGGGTCCGTCATGTCAGGTGTTTGGACAGGGTCCATCATGTCAGGTGTTTGTTCAGGGTCCATCATGTCAGGTGTTTGTTCAGGGTCCATCATGTCAGGCGTTTGTACAGGGTCCATCATGTCAGATGTTTGTACAGTGTCCATCATGTCAGCTGTCTATTCAGGGTCTGTCATGTCAGATGTTTGGACAGGGTCCATGATGTCAGTTGTTTGGACAGAGTCTGGCAGGTCAGGTGTTTGGGCAGAGTCTGGCAGGTCAGGTGTTTGGACAGAGTCTGGCAGGTCAGGTGTTTGGGCAGAGTCTGGCAGGTCAGGTGTTTGGGCAGAGTCTGGCAGGTCAGGTGTTTGGGCAGAGTCTGGCAGGTCAGGTGTTTGGGCAGAGTCTGGCAGGTCAGGTGTTTGGACAGAGTCTGGCAGGTCAGATGTTTGGGCAGAGTCTGGCAGGTCACATGAGTGGAAACAGTAAGTCTGGGTCAGGGACGTCTCATGTCTCTCCAGGGACAGTCATTATGTCATGTGTTAGGTCCACAGTTTTCACTGGTATAATCAGATAGGTGACATGTACCTACTTTCACTTTGTTTGAGGATTTTATAAACAATAGGAATGAGAAGTTGGCATGTCGGACTTTGTTTTTGCTTCCATCGACTCGCTGACGTCATTGCTTCTGTTTGTCCTGTTTGTTTGCTTTAGAGAAAGAACATACAAGGTGTTGCATTTTCACTCAGCATTTAGTTATTAGCAGCTGTGCTTAAAATATCCATATCTTATTGATTTATTTTGATTGTGATACATTAATCTTCCTCCTAAGATCAGCAACTGTGCTCCAACTATCAAGGTGTTTACCTTGATACGATTCCTGAGCCTTCCGGTTGATTTACAAACATCTATATCATGACCTTCTGTATGTTTAAGAAGTACATCACAGTTCTTTGAAAGGGTGAACGGGACTGTAAAACCTTTGTAAATTCCAAATGCTGAATGTACAAGGGTCTTACTGTCCCGTACACCCTTTCAAAACACCATGTGAGGACCTTATTACTATTAAGATCTTTTATTTTTACTCATCTTTAAACAACAATAATCAACTTTCGGTAGAATAATTAATGAGATGAAAAACTTGTCACCATGCTATTTTCTGAATGGTCATGAAGGGAGGTTTGAAGTTTAAGGATTTGTTTGAACCTTAAGTGAATTACAGAAATGTTTTAAGTTTTGGATATATTTATTGATGCAAACAAATAAAAAATGATAGCAACAATTTTATTGCTATGTTATATTCAATATTCCAACTCTAAAATTTTGAAGCGATCAACCGTTTCGTAGCCACATTCCATCTAAATTCACAGTCGTTCGTACAGCCTGTGTAGTGTGTCATGTGAAAGATTTGGCAGTTTATAGGATTTGCACACCCTGGGCAATCCGCCTATATACTTCTGTATGCTTTGGCTATTGACCAGGCAGAATTGGACAAATTTATCTTAATGGTAATGATATGTCGTACGAGCATAATCATAACTTCGGTACACTTTATTGACATGCTATTTCCAGTTTACGGAAGTATATCAGTACTCATTTTGTTCATGTATGATGGACCACACTACCACGCTTCTGCAGTTTGGAGACAATCTGGTTATTATCTTCTCACAACAGGAACATGGAAATCACATTCCTGGAGTACCGGTAAATCCTATGTATCAATTGCCTTTCTGAAGTTATTGTTCAAACACAAGATGTTCAAAAGACAAAGCTTATCCTCTGTGAATCAACAAGAAAAAAAATATTTTTGTAGGAACTGTTTGTGTATCTGAAAATGTTCATCTTTAAGATGTGAAGTAAATGAATGTTCTGCACAACTGTTGCCATATTTATGTTTCTTTTGTTTGTTTGTATTGTGTTCATTGTTCCACACGAGCGGAACTATTTGCACGGCCATGTGAAGCCATTGACGCTTTTTCCGTCTCCTTTTATATATTAAACACCAACAAGATGGGTGATCCTTACGTCTTTGTGGTCGCAAATTTGATAGCAGCATCCCAACACCAACTAAATTACATTTGAAGATGCTTTTTTTCCATCATCTTCATGAAATAACAGCCTAGTTTGTTTGTTTTTAACCTCTCGGAAATTATATTTACAAAATCTCAGGGTTGACAAAGGCTCCTTGTGATCAATTTTCCATTTTTGTTTGCATTTTCTCAAATAAACAAAAGAAATCTTGTCTTCTTGCGGTGTTAATGATGCGATTGCTGGGTCTAGATACGGTTGATTTATTCTTTATGGATTCCAGGATGGCTTTGTAACAATCCCATAACACTAATTGAGCGTTCGTTGATACTTTAGGAATCATATATCTCGCCTGCGCGCGCCTCAATCCCTGTGGAAAAATCATTTGACTTCAAGGAAAAACGTCAGATTTCCTCGTTTGGGTATATGGAAGGTGTTGGAGGCTATAAGTCATTTATAAAGATTTTTACAGTCTGCTTGATATTACTGCTTATATGACGAGGGCTAAAAAATGGGTCATTAACTGGAAAATGAAATATTTGCACTGACATTGAACAGAAATAGGGCCAGAAATCATACATCGGCATTTTTTTTTCACTACCCATAATACCTCTGTTAAAATCATTTGTACTTTGGATAAAAAGATGTTTTCATGAAAGAAAATGGCATATTAGTTAGAAGAGATGTAATTCATTCTTAAGCATTCTCACAGCTTGGGGTACGGTTTTCAAGCTCATAAAGCAAGCCTTGAGAATGAGTTTTTCCCTAGGGCTTACATTAATGGCTTTATAATTGCTGGTAGTTTTCGTGGAAATAACTTAACAGAATGTCCGATAGCCTAGATACTGCAAATATAGAACATTTTGTTGCAATTATGTTTATTATTTTTCCATCAAACCAAAAGTAGCACACAGGGTATTACTTCAGCTTTCTTGATTATGTAATTAAAAGTTCCATTAAACTTTTTAAACTGTTCAGCACTTCATTCTGAGAATGATTACAAATTTATTTTTGAAATAAACAGGTGATTCGAATTCTCAACATAGCTTTACGATTGAGAAAAAGCCATGGAGAATATGAGTAGAACATTTGCTGGTAATTAACCTGATGTGTGTTATGGAGAGTTTTGGCAGATATTATTAAAACAGAAAGTGTTGAAGAAATTGGGAAAAGTTTGAAAATAAGTCTGTATGTAAGCATAACAAACATTTTGGAGTGGTAAGAAGTGGCTGGGGTGGAGGAATGTGTTTAGAATACCAATACTTGATTCCCTCTCCATCTTGTCAGCGCTCCATGTTTACTTTACACCAACTTCTAAACACAATTATTGAATAATTAATCACAAAGTTCTGCTCACTGCACTGGCTATGTTTTGCAGTTTTCAACATGCTATTTAGCAAATATTATACAGTTAGCAGCAGATTTACATTAGGGTATCGGTGTGTGGGTGCCTTGATTGGGATTTCATGGGATTTCTACTCTTGTTACATCAATTACCGTAATGCTTTGCAATTAAAGTTAGGAAATTACTTTGTGAAATGAGTTATTTATGATGTAGGATGAGATATGCTGATATGGAGAGCTAGCCACACTGCTGTCTGCTTCAGTCATTAGACTCGGCCCGAAGCTGGGGTATCTGGGAGTGGTACACTTTATGTAGATATGTAGTGGTACACTTTATGTAGATATGTAGTGGTACACTTTATGTAGATATATAGTGGTACACTTTATGTATATATGTAGTGGTACACTTTATGTAGATATGTAGTGGTACAATTTGTATAGACATGTAGTGGTACACTTTATGTAGGGGTACAGTGTATGTACATATGTACAGGTACACTTTGTATAGACATGTGGTAGAACTCTATTTAGTGGTACACCTTGTGTAGTGGTTCAGTGTATGTACATATGTAGTGGTACACTTTGTACAGATATGTAGCTGAACTCTTTATGTAGTGGTACAGTGTATGTACATATGTAGTAGTACACTTTATGTACGTATGTAGTAGTACACTTTATGTACATATGTAGTGGTACACTTTATGTACATATGTAGTAGTACACTTTATGTACATATGTAGCAGTACATTTTATGTACATATGTAGTAGTACACTTTATGTACTGTTACAGTGTGTGTGCATTAGAAGTTGTTCACTTGTCACAAGGTGGCCATGGGCTCATGTACCCTGGAGGTTTGTTTATGTTCCCCTCGCCCGGTGGGCTCGACTTCGAGGGTACATAAGCCCGTGGCCCCCGAGGGACCAGTGAACAATGTATTTATCATACCAAACATCTGAATTTTAATTTTAAACTGCTTGAAGCACTTCTGTCGAATGCGAAGCGCATCACCATTTTGCAGACGACACAAAGTAAACAGATTTAGAGTTTTCTCCCTTCCATCGATTTTCAATCGCAAAACATCGGTAATTTCCGTGCTTCATGTGTGATTCAATGTTATTCGAGGCAAAGAAGTACTACCATGAAGCACCAGAAGAGTTCAGAATTCCCAGCGGTGTACATTGAAAATAATACTTCACCTGTAAGCTGGGTACATTAAAAATAATAGAATAGCTCTAAGCCAATCAGAAAGCGACATTTAGTGTGAGGTAAAATAAATGTAGTAGTACACTTTATGTAATAGTACTATATGTAGTACTATATGTTATGTAGATATGTAGTGGTATACTTTATGTTGGTATTTAATGGTACATTTTGATGTAGACATTTAGTGAGGTGACATGACAGTATGCATGTTTGTGTGGCTGCTTGCATCAGCTCAACTTTGAGTTGGTTATAGTGCAAGCTGACTGAGACACCATGCTGCAGTTAAGCAGGAATACCCACTCAGTCTCATTATACTGACTCCATGCTGACCAGTCCCTGTTTTCCCCATTGATGCCAACAGGCATTGATGGAACAAGTACCATACTCTGTTGTCTTTTAGTTTGACATGGATGGGGAATGAACCCACAACCTTGTACTCTGTGGGCGGATGCTGCAACTACTGTACCACTAACATGTAGTGTGTAGATGTGTAGTGGTATAGTATGTGTTGTGGTAATGTGTTTGTTGATTTGTAGTGGTGTAGTTTATGTAGATGTGTAGTGATGATAGTATTGTTCTGGATCTTAGAATAGAGGGGAGTGTTTGTTGTTATATGCCCCAATCTGAAGCGTTCCGGTAATATCTGTTGTCTCTATATTATCAAATGGTGGGCCAGACAGTTGAGTGGTTGATAGCAGAGTTCACATGCAATCAGCCATGTTGGAGAACAATCACATACCATCAGCATGGTCAAGTACAGTCACATACAATCAGCCATGTTGGAGAACAACCACATACAATCATCCATGTTGGAGTACAACCACATACAATCAGCTATGTTGAGAACAAAACATACAATCAGCATGTTCGAGTACAGTCCCATACAATCAGTCACGTTGTAGTACTATCACGTACAATCAGCCATGTTGGAGAACAATCACATACCGTCAGCATGTTCGAGTACAGTCACATACAATCAGCCATGTTGGAGAACAACCTCATTCAATCAGCCATATTAGAGTACAACCACATGCAATCTCTACCAGTTTGGAGTACAACCTCCTACAATCAGCCATGTTGAAGAACAACCACATACAATCATCCATGTTGGAGTACAACCACATACAATCAGCCATGTTGAGAACAAAACATACAATCAGCATGTTCGAGTACAGTCACATACAATCAGCCATGTCGTAGTACAACCACATACAATCACCCATGTTGGAGAGCAGTTAATACTCTGTCATGTTGGAGAACAATCACATACTATCAGCCATGTTGGAGGATAATCACATACAATCAGCCATGTTCCAGAACAGTCATAATCAGTGATGTCAAATTTGGCAGGCACTCAGTGCGTATTATTTGGGGTGGCCATTTCACATTCTTGGGACTGAAGTAAGTAAATGTGCATGGCTACCATCAGGGCCTTACAGACTGTACAAGCTACATTATAAACTCTTCAGGACCACAAGTTGAAGGAAACTTGTAATGACAAGTTGTGTCCAGCAAGTTCATCTGTTATCTGTTATTATTTCAACTTTGTAGAGATGCACTAACTGTCTGCTGAATGTCTTGATCCTGAAAGGGGCGATGGGGTGGCCTAAAGGTTAAAGCGTTCACCTGTCACGCTCAAGCCTCAGGTTGGATTCCCCACATGGGTACTATGTATGAAGCCCATTTCTAAAGTGAATGTGGGATTATGGGGCTGCCACGAGGTTATGGGCAGATGCTTAACGCTGGAGTGGGGTTTGGGATTTGATAGACAGAATAATTTCTCACAGAAAATGATTGAAAAAAATCGTTATACTTCAGTGTACTGAAAAAAAAAAAATTGTCTGCCACATAAAATACATTGTTTTTAGATGTTTGTAATTTTTTATAATTCAGTGTCATAGTTTGATTAAAAAAACATCTGGTATTGCTGCTGTTTGCTGAAAAAATATCCTGTCTCCATCACTCAGTCTTTCTCATATGTTTTAAATGAATGTCAGACTGTGTGCAGCCCAACGTCTTTCAGTTGGTCAAAACCTGGACAAGTGGTATATACTCAGTTGGGGATGTTCTTGCGGAATTCTTGGAATATATTCAGAAATACTTCCTTTTCCCAGCCACATGTTTCATGATTTTTATTTGCTTGATTTATATTCCAAATTAAGATAACTTCCATATTTTGTGAAGAAGGGTCGACACCCAGTGATTGAAGAAGTATACATTTTTTCCAGAGGTATATATCTGTTTATGGGATACTTGGACGTTGTTTCTGTTATGCTTACTGTTACTACCTTCATCTATACACAGGAGATTTAGTTGATGTTGACAGTTGGTTCTTCTTTAAAACATTGTAAGATTAAAAGCAGTTAGTAATTTATATGTCTGTCAGGTCATATTGAAACAAGAAGCTCCTGTTACTTCAACAAGGGAAAATGCAGCTTGTTTATCAAGGAGTGTGCAAAATCAAACTCAAATCACACACAGTGATATGCTTCAATAAATAAGACTTTTATTTAATACCCGTTTCCAAACTTTTATCAATTCCAGCCATGCCTATTTAGATTTACCCTATTTGACAGCTTTTCTCATGTGTACAGTTTAACATATGTTTCAATACATGTTGTGTCCAATATCTCTGCTTAGGCTATGTTTTAATTCACGAGGTGGGGTAATACTTCTATCAAGTATCAGTAATTTCTTTGTACATATGAACCTGAAGCGCCAGCTGTCTTTTGTTGTGTGTACAAAGACACCTTGTGGAATTATTTGTCAGTAAATAAAGTCCTAGGGTAACTTGAAATCTTGGCCCACTCACTCCATCATGAGGGCAAAAAGTCTGCTTGTGCCATGCCTCCAATGTCAAAACATACTTGTAGTCGCCATCATGCTTCCTTCGGAAAAGTTAATTTATGGCGTCGATGTTTCTTGCAGATCTTTTCATTATCTCCGTGCTTCAACTCAACTACTTGTGTGATATTGGGAAATAATTAGCTGTTTGTGCCTTCATAGTTCATTTACTCAGAATTTTATTCTTTTTTTTTTCAAAATAAAATGCAATTTTTAGATTAGTTAAACAGAAGTTAATGTTTATTGCAGTGTGACAGAAATTAAGGAAGTCTTTTTTGCCTTAAAATTTTCTATCCATCATTAAGAAGTCTTTTTTATCTTGTTTTCAGTTAGTTTACATATTTTTGTAAAAAGGATTCACCAGTATTTGACAGATTGGGAAGCTGGAAAGAGATATTTGTGTGAAAGATTCCCTATGAAGACCAGGGTTTAGAACATACTTGAGGTCTGACATGTGTGGGCATACAGACGATGATCATAAACATAGATGGTGTTTTAATCTTTTTAATATATTCAGGATTTTCTTTACAACTGATATTGATTATCATGTTGACATGCTTTATGGAGTCCATGACAAGACCATTTTGATGTATGTCTAAATGTCAAAGAGAATTGAAATACTTTCACAAGTGTTAAACTAACTCTTTCTGCTTTTCCTTGACTAGTTTGAACAAATTCAGTGATGACATATTCCTAGAATTATAGGTAACTATAAGCTAAATCTGAAGTAAAATTCTTTGGCTTACATTGTTTTTCATTCACCATATCTCTTTACGTGATTTTTAAGTCATTTCATTTTTAAATCATTAAACGTATTTCAGCAATGTTAGTACCATAGCTACTGTAATTGCATTTCAGATGTTGCATATATGATAATGTGGTATTGCTGTTAAACTATCAAGGAATAATGTATGTTATGGAGTGTTATGGAGTTTCTGAAGTTTCTGAAGCTTCGAGTATTGTGAACAGAACTTGATTTATGACTTGTGAGTGAGAGGAAAGCCTGTTGTTATTTACATGAGACAGGTGTGTCAACATTCACCAGGAAACAAACATCTCACTCTGTGGAAACAACACCATTGTTGCAGCTCAGAATGCCCATGCGTAAACCTTAAACTGCTGTGTGTGTACTCTTCAAATTATGTTTATGAGTTTTGAGACTTGTCAGCTACTGCCTTTGTTAAGACTATGCACACCTAAAGCTAAAATGATTACAGTCAAAACAGAAGTTGACTTTGAGAAATCATACCATTCCAAGCACAGCACAGAGCAATATTTTACAGTTTTAAAGCAACTGTCTGTAAATATTGAGGTGGGATCAGACAATCCAGTGCAAGATATTAAGTAGTTTGCTCTTTAGTGCACACTTGTGCCCCTCAGTCTGGAAAAGATATTTTGTGTAGGATGGGCAGCAAAAATCAGTATTGCCTCTTCAGGTCAAGGCTTGACAGATATTTTGAAAACTCATTTTCTCATGTTATGCAGATGTAATTTTGTATGAAGTGTACAAAATGTACTTATAAATATATTTGTGTCTAATGTGCATTACTCAAAAAATATTAGGGAATACCATATTCTTTCTGATTTTTATACAACATGGTAAGAATTGGAGGATATCTTACTTCTATTGCATGTATAAATATTTTGTATGTTTAGAGATGAAAGTACTGACTGTAAGTATAACAGCATATATGTTTCACTGTAGCCTGATGACAACCTGGTGGTGGTTGGGATGGCCGATGGGCTTCTTTCTATCAAGAAGAGGAAGAAGGATGAAGGGGAAGTGTCAGTCAAGAGGAAGAAGAAAGCCTCCTTCCGCTACACCCTGGCAGGGAAGACCCACATGCCACACCAGGTGAGCTATGCCTCTTTCTGTTAACTTACCTCATAAGTTCAGGTCTTTTCAGCAGACCTCACAAATTCATGTGCTGTCAACTGACCTCACAGGTTAAGGTCCTGTTATCCGACCTCACACCTTCAGGTCCTGCCAACATACCTCATGGGTTCAGGTTCTGTCAACAGATGTTGTACGCTCAGGTTCTGTTAACTGAATCAGATGAATGCTGGCTTGAATCCCTCGTTTTGAACCTTGGTCACCATAGATTTTTGCCCTGTTGCTCAATAGGTATCAAGTGTGTCACCTTTAGTTTTCAGCCCATTTAGGTTGACATGCTGTCATGCAACTGAAATAATCTAATAAACCAGCATCAGTCAAATTCACTTTGTTTCAAATTGTCACAATGGATGATTTTAATTTGCGTCCTGTGTGCCTGAACTCTGGGGTCAGGTAAACTACCTACGATCATCCACACTGTCACTGATAATACTGTATGTGCCAAAACTGTTTAAGTTAAACCACACCCTGATGTTGTAGATCACATTATCAAAACCTTTCACCAGCAAATTACACTGACATCAAAGAAGAGCAAACTCTGTAAAGAACTTTGTTGTAATTTGTTAGCAAGGAGCTGAAAGTGCCTTGTTCAGCATCCAAAGCATGTCATTTGCATCCCAATGAAATTGCCATGGTGACAAAAATGTGTAAGAGTACGTACTTTTTGCGAATAGTCGTTTCATGAAGCAACCTTGTATTTCAGGTGC
The DNA here is from genome assembly GCF_037392515.1 of Haliotis asinina. Lineage (NCBI taxonomy): Eukaryota > Metazoa > Mollusca > Gastropoda > Lepetellida > Haliotidae > Haliotis > Haliotis asinina. Next base: position 10,235,541 of record NC_090282.1, read on the forward strand.
AGTTCATTTGGCTATCCCAAAAATCTTAAATGGTTCTACGTGATTGATCGTAACTCTCAAACAATTTTAAATGCCACTTCTTTCTAGTGTTTCTGTATTTGGTGCAACATAGACTGCATATTAAGGCTTATATGTTGGCTTTTCTGCAAATACAGTGAAATATTTCACGTTCACTTGTATTAAATACATTTGGAATTGTTGCGTGTTGAGTACAGATAGCGACTTCTGCCCATAGACCTTGAAATTGGAAACACATTGTCAGATGTGATAGTATCAAAAGAAAGCAATGGCTGTGACAGAGGCGGAGAAATCATGAAATGATGGACATATTTGGTGCTAGTTTCTCATGCTGTCGTAATGCACATGTTATATATTTGGGGTCTTGAGATGAACAACAATTTGAAAAGGCTTATCAAATGAAACTGTATTTATGTCCCCTGTGTATGTATACAATAGATGATATTGCACAGAAGAATGCACATAAAACTCCCCATCTAGTTTCTGAAGGATGTATTGGGCTTGGTATGGTACGTCATGGTTCAGTCGGTTTGACCGACATTCACAGTTGTGATGCAGTACTTGAATCATGTATTGAACAGTACTCATTATATAGTATTAATGCAGTACTTGAATCATGTGTTCAACATTACTCATTATATAGTATTAATGCAGTACTTGAATCATGTATTGAACAGTACTCATTATATAGTATTAATGCAGTACTTGAATCATGTGTTCAACATTACTCATTATATAGTATTAATGCAGTACTTGAATCATGTATTGATCAGTACTCATTATATAGTATTAATGCAGTACTTGAATCATGTGTTCAACATTACTCATTATGTAGTATTAATGCAGTACTTGAATCATGTATTGAACAGTACTCATTATGTAGTATTGATGCAGTACTTGAATCATGTATGAACATTACTCATTATGTAGTATTAATGCAGTACTTGAATCATATGTTGAACAGTACTCATTATATAGTATTAATGCAGTACTTGAATCATGTGTTCAACATTACTCATTATATAGTATTAATGCAGTACTTGAATCATGTATTGAACAGTACTCATTATATAGTATTAATGCAGTACTTGAATCATGTATTGAACAGTACTCATTATATAGTATTAATGCAGTACTTGAATCATGTATTGAACAGTACTCATTATATAGTATTAATGCAGTACTTGAATCATGTATTGAACAGTACTCATTATGTAGTATCAATGCAGTACTTGAATCATGTGTTCAACATTACTCATTATATAGTATTAATGCAGTACTTGAATCATGTGTTCAACATTACTCATTATATAGTATTAATGCAGTACTTGAATCATGTGTTCAACATTACTCATTATATAGTATTAATGCAGTACTTGAATCATGTATTGAACAGTACTCATTATGTAGTATTAATGCAGTACTTCAATCATGTATTGAACAGTACTCATTATGTAGTATTAATGCAGTACTTGAATCATGTGTTCAACATTACTCATTATATAGTATTAATGCAGTACTTGAATCATGTGTTCAACATTACTCATTGAGGAGCATCGATGCAGTACATGAAACACATGTTGAAGATAGCTCATTATAGTCTGTTTGAAGTGAAAACATAATGATGAATTTCACTTAAACAAAAAGGTAACTCAAATAAAGTGAAATTTAGAGTGTGACTCTTCATAATTTTACCTTGCCAATTGAACATTTAAATCTCAGGATTATATTCAAATCAGGAAAGAAGTTGTTTAACAAGTGATGATAGTTTCCAATTGCTATTATTGGTTTGTATTACAAGTGGGTACATAACAAGGGGGTAACATTACAAGGGGGTGCGCACATTAAGTGAAATGCCAAGAACAAGTAGGGTTGGTCTAAGTAAATGCTCATTACCCCCTTGTAAAACAAACAAAGTGATTTGTAACTGTGATAATTATTATTTAGGCAACTTTTATCCTTAGTTGAATATAATTCTGAGATTTATATATTCATTTGGCAGGTGAAAATATGAGGATTCACAATCTTAATTTTACCATGTTTGACTTGCTTTTTTGTTTAAAGTGAAATTCATCAGTACGTTTTATTGATGCAGTCATTGAAATATGTGTTGTACATTACAAGGGATCTGTCATGTATTGTTGAAACTTTGTTTACAGTTGGGGTCAGTGTTCTTTGCACAGAATATAGCGGTTGCTGGGTTTATGCTGTCTGAGGCTCAGCTGTTCATGCACTTGACCCACACAGCAGGGTCAGCTTTAGATAAGGAGTATGGAGATGGTCGTCATCTTCTACCTGGGTTCAATCTGATCTGGCACCTTTATGAAGCAAGTGATCAGTGATAGAATGTAGTTATATTCCCAAGATTTAACAAGTACCCAGAGAACAACACTCATGGGTTACAGATGTAGGGATGAAGATTGTGATGACTTTAATCACCCATTCCTCATCAGGTCTTGATCACTTGCTTGATGGAGGATCAGACATCTCTAGCAAAACATAGCATTAAAACAATATTAAAGTTTATTTAGATGTAATCCATAAATGTTTTACTTCTAAATTGGCAATTATAGGAATTTTGTTTATGCACAAAAGGTACTGTGTTTAATTTTGTCTAATGGGAAATGACATGACAAAAGAAAGTAAATAGTGATGGTTTCAATCACTGCCATCATCATTGTCAGATGTTTACTCATGGAACAAAGGGAAATCACTCTTTGATGTGGTGATGACTAAAATGTGCATGGTGTTGTCGTTGATGTGCACGTTGTTGCCTGGACTATGGACAAGCATGCAGGACATGTCGATGTCATGTATTTTTATCTCTGTGTAAGTGACAATGTTTTAGATGAAAGTGAAGTGAGAGAGAGCTACTGGTGTTTTCAAACTGATGTGCATGGAAACAGTGTTTCAAATGGTTTAGCAGGATGCATTTAGAGATTCTGAAAGGAAAGAACAGTTTCATGTTTTGGAATCGAGGAGCAGCTGGTGAGAAACTGTTCTCAGATGGGTTTACGTTCAGAAAACTCCGTGCACAATGTACGAGGGTTAATTGTTTGTCACTGAAGCGTCTCCTTGGCATCGGCTTGTTTCACACAAAACAAATAGAAAGGAAAACTGAAAACTGGATTTTTTGTTATCATCTTCAGTGGTTGTATTTCTGCTCTCATGGAATGCCATTTTTTTTCATGAACTACATCTTATCATTGGATTTTTTCTTTGCATTCTTTATGTGATTGTGTACAGAAAATGGTACAAGAGTTTACTGAGCCAGAGTGAGCATTCTCTCTTGATCAGGATTGACAGTTCAACAGAACCTTTGTCAACTTTCTAAAGTCTACTTGGAAATGAAAAAAGGCCAGAGGACTGTTTCTGGCATTCAAATGACAAAAATATCAAATAAACCTCACCATATTTAAAACTATTCATGATACAATACAAGGTCAAGAAAGTTGAAACAAACAATATAATGTGCTTTTATTGTGTAAAAAGAAGAAGTTAAATGTTAAAGATGTATATGTGTGTAGATGTCTTTGTGCGTTGGTAGATGAGTGTGTGTGCGAGCGTGTGTGTGTATGCGCGCATGTGTATGTGTGTGCGCGTGCATGTGTGCACACATGTTGGTATATAGATGTATATGTGTAGATGGATGTGTATGTTGGTATGTTACATTTATTTATTCCTTATGCAGCAAACTTGTGATAGATATTTACTCAATGATTTTAAAATATGTATATTGTTCAGATGACAACAATCTGATGAAGGTTTCGACTGTTGGTGGTCGAGCCAGATGTACTGAAAAGCAGTCTGATCTTTGTTGGGAATCTTTTGGACATATTAATAGAACATGGAGTTAATCTTCAATACAGTCAAAGCCAGCAGCATGACAAAAGAGGCAGATATTTTCATTGTATGGGGTGTTTGTATGTTTGTATGTGTATCTTGGTAAATGTGTGTGTTTGTAAATGGATGTGTATGTTGGTATATGTGTGTGTGCTGGTAGAAGGGTGTGTTGGTAGATGTCTGTTTGTGTTGATGTCTGTTTGTGTTGATGTCTGTGTGTGTTGGTAGGTAGATGTGTTTGTTGAAACGTGGATGTGTGTGTCGGAACGTGGATGTGTGTGTAGTTGGATGTGCATGTTGGTAGGTGAATGTGCATGTTGGTAGATGGATGTGTGTTTTGGTATATGAATGTGTTGTGGTAGATGTCTGTGTATGTTGGTAGATGGATGTGTATGTGTGTAGATGGCTGTGTGTGTTGGTCAGTGGATGCGTGTGATGACAGATGGATGTGTGTGTGCGTAGATGAATTGTTGTCTGTGTGCTTCTGTTCATCCAGAAGCTTTCATTGTTGAGTCAGATGGTCTGGTGGAAACTGATCCTTCTGTTACTAAGCTGGCAGGTTGCTGTAAATACTTCCAAGTTCAGTGGAGCATGCAGATTCCAGTCGCACATTTGAACATAATGTCAGCGGCTGTGAGAGCAGTCTCTGACATTGTAGTTGGTGACTTAGGATTATCAGCCCATTAAGCATATGTTTCATTCTGGATAGCTCACTGTATCGTACCTTCTCATTTTCAGGTTTTCTGTGTAGGTCTAATCAGCAAACAGTAATGTAGTCTTCTGTTTGTTGAAATGGTTGTTAACAGCTTGACAACGGTACAAGCATTTGTACCGAAACGTCGCAATCACGCAGTAAAGAAGTCGTTATCCATACATCCTATTTGCACAATACCATTGGCAATCAGTTTATACAGAAACGTACCTGGGGTAGATATCTGTAGTACCTATGCCAACAACAAGCACTTCATATTCAGTAGAGATGTCCCAGGCTTTTTAATATGACAGTACACTTCAGCTCATGTAGCTGAAGTAGAGGAAATCCTTCACAAGAAGTGTAACTTTCCAAGGTTAAATCTAGGAAAAAGTAAATTCTGCCTCATAAATCTAAATGTTAGAACAATGTTTTCCTCAGGAACAGAATATCAACCATTTCATTTTCACTTTGTCTATCACTTCCAGAAGATCCTTTGCATAACAAATTTGATGAATCTGTCATATCTTGGATGTGTCTGCCCCAGAAGTACGTGGACACTGACAAACAAGAGGCAGTCAGTGTGTGAGGCTGTAGTCCATGGGAGACAACTCTGTTCTTGCACTGCATGAGGCCAATTTGAAAAAGATTTTATGAAGCATTTGTCAGACATTGGACAGGTATTTGCCAGCAGTACTGCCTGACATAGCTGTTGATCATTGATGCTTAACTGTTATCATGCAAATTCACTTCGCTTTAAGGAACTGACTGATTCTGATTCGCATGTTACGTTGTGTGCGATGAATTATAATGTAATTAGTAGACAGTGGTTCCATTTTAACAAGACCTTAATATCAAGATGGCTGGAAACATTTATATAATTAAAGTAAAAGTGTTGTGTAGGTTTTGAAGTGTAGTGAAATCTGTGTGTTCTGGCATTGGTATTGCATGTCCAAGTTTTTAGCTGTAGTAGAATCCATGTTTGTCAAGAGGGGAATATTGATGTAGCCTCACAACAGAACTTAAATCCTTGGAAGTGTCCTGTATGAATGGGATGCTATTCCAGCACCTGAACTGTTGGTCAGTATGTGGATTTATCCTCTGTGACCATTCATAGTACGATGTATGGAGTGAATGTTGAGAGTAAGAGCCTGTTGTGTATGTTGAATCTTACATTGTGACATTTTGTACAAACATATTTACATTGTGATGCTGTGTATGTACAGATCTTTACAATGTGATGCTGTGTATGTACAGATCTTTTCAATGTGATGCTGTGTATGTACAGATCTTTACATTGTGATGCTGTGTATGTACAGATCTTTTCAATGTGATGCTGTGTATGTACAGATCTTTACATTGTGATGCTGTGTATGTACAGATCTTTACATTGTGATGCTGTGTATGTACAGATCTTTACATTGTGATGTTGTGTATGTACAGATCTTTACATTGTGATGCTGTGTATGTACAGATCTTTACATTGTGATGTTGTGTATGTACAGATCTTTACATTGTGATGCTGTGTATGTACAGATATTTACATTGTGATGCTGTGTATGTACAGATCTTTACATTGTGATGCTGTGTATGTACAGATCTTTACATTGTGATGCTGTGTATGTACAGATCTTTACATTGTGATGCTGTGTATGTACAGATCTTTACATTGTGATGCTGTGTATGTACAGATCTTTACATTGTGATGCTGTGTATGTACAGATCTTTACATTGTGATGCTGTGTATGTACAGATCTTTACATTGTGATGCTGTGTATGTACAGATCTTTACATTGTGATGCTGTGTATGTACAGATCTTTACATTGTGATGCTGTGTATGTACAGATCTTTTCAATGTGATGCTGTGTATGTACAGATCTTTTCATTGTGATGCTGTGTATGTACAGATCTTTACATTGTGATGCTGTGTATGTACAGATCTTTACATTGTGATGTTGTGTATGTACAGATCTTTACATTGTGATGCTGTGTATGTACAGATCTTTACATTGTGATGTTGTGTATGTACAGATCTTTACATTGTGATGCTGTGTATGTACAGATCTTTACATTGTGATGCTGTGTATGTACAGATCTTTACATTGTGATGCTGTGTATGTACAGATCTTTACATTGTGATGTTGTGTATGTACAGATCTTTACATTGTGATGCTGTGTATGTACAGATATTTACATTGTGATGCTGTGTATGTACAGATCTTTACATTGTGATGCTGTGTATGTACAGATCTTTACATTGTGATGCTGTGTATGTACAGATCTTTACATTGTGATGCTGTGTATGTACAGATCTTTACATTGTGATGCTGTGTATGTACAGATCTTTACATTGTGATGCTGTGTATGTACAGATCTTTACATTGTGATGCTGTGTATGTACAGATCTTTACATTGTGATGCTGTGTATGTACAGATCTTTTCAATGTGATGCTGTGTATGTACAGATCTTTTCATTGTGATGCTGTGTATGTACAGATCTTTACATTGTGATGCTGTGTATGTACAGATCTTTACATTGTGATGTTGTGTATGTACAGATCTTTACATTGTGATGCTGTGTATGTACAGATCTTTACATTGTGATGTTGTGTATGTACAGATCTTTACATTGTGATGCTGTGTATGTACAGATCTTTACATTGTGATGCTGTGTATGTACAGATCTTTACATTGTGATGCTGTGTATGTACAGATCTTTACTTTGTGATGCTGTGTATGTACAGATCTTTACATTGTGATGCTGTGTATGTACAGATCTTTACATTGTGATGCTGTGTATGTACAGATCTTTACATTGTGATGCTGTGTATGTACAGATCTTTTCATTGTGATGCTGTGTATGTACAGATCTTTACATTGTGATGCTGTGTATGTACATATCTATATATTGTGATGCTGTGTATGTACAGATCTTTACAATGTGATGTTGTGTATGTACTTATCTATATATTGTGAGGCTGTGTATGTACAGATCTTTGCATTGTGATGCTGTGTATGTACAGATCTTTACATTGTGATGCTGTGTATGTACAGATCTTTACATTGTGATGCTGTGTATGTACAGATCTTTACAATGTGATGCTGTGTATGTACAGATCTTTACAATGTGATGTTATGTACAGATCTTTACATTGTGATGCTGTGTATGTACAGATCTTTTCATTGTGATGCTGTGTATGTACAGATCTTTACATTGTGATGCTGTGTATGTACAGATCTTTACATTGTGATGCTGTGTATGTACATATCTCTGTATTGTGATGCTGTGTATGTACAGATCTTTACATTGTGATGTTGTGTATGTACAGATCTTTACATTGTGATGCTGTGTATGTACAGATCTTTACATTGTGATGCTGTGTATGTACAGATCTTTACATTGTGATGCTGTGTATGTACAGATCTTTACTTTGTGATGCTGTGTATGTACAGATCTTTACATTGTGATGCTGTGTATGTACAGATCTTTACATTGTGATGCTGTGTATGTACAGATCTTTACATTGTGATGCTGTGTATGTACAGATCTTTTCATTGTGATGCTGTGTATGTACAGATCTTTACATTGTGATGCTGTGTATGTACAGATCTTTACATTGTGATGCTGTGTATGTACATATCTATATATTGTGATGCTGTGTATGTACAGATCTTTACAATGTGATGCTGTGTATGTACAGATCTTTCCATTGTGATGCTGTGTATGTACAGATCTTTTCATTGTGATGCTGTGTATGTACAGATCTTTACAATGTGATGCTGTGTATGTACAGATCTTTACATTGTGATGCTGTGTATGTACAGATCTTTACAATGTGATGTTGTGTATGTACAGATCTTTACATTGTGATGCTGTGTATGTACATATCTATATATTGTGATGCTGTGTATGTACAGATCTTTTCATTGTGATGCTGTGTATGTACAGATCTTTTCAATGTGATGCTGTGTATGTACAGATCTTTACATTGTGATGCTGTGTATGTACAGATCTTTTCAATGTGATGCTGTGTATGTACAGATCTTTACAATGTGATGTTGTGTATGTACATATCTATATATTGTGATGCTGTGTATGTACAGATCTTTACAATGTGATGCTGTGTATGTACAGATCTTTTCAATGTGATGCTGTGTATGTACAGATCTTTACACTGTGATGTTGTGTATGTACAGATCTTTTCAATGTGATGCTGTGTATGTACAGATCTTTTCATTGTGATGCTGTGTATGTACAGATCTTTTCAATGTGATGCTGTGTATGTACAGATCTTTACATTGTGATTTTGTGTATGTACAGATCTTTTCAATGTGATGCTGTGTATGTACAGATCTTTACAATGTGATGTTGTGTATGTACATATCTATATATTGTGATGCTGTGTATGTACAGATCTTTACATTGTGATGCTGTGTATGTACAGATCTTTTCATTGTGATGCTGTGTATGTACAGATCTTTACATTGTGATGCTGTGTATGTACAGATCTTTACATTGTGATGCTGTGTATGTACAGATCTTTACATTGTGATGCTGTGTATGTACAGATCTTTACATTGTGATGCTGTGTATGTACAGATCTTTACATTGTGATGCTGTGTATGTACAGATCTTTACATTGTGATGTTGTGTATGTACAGATCTTTACATTGTGATGCTGTGTATGTACAGATCTTTTCATTGTGATGCTGTGTATGTACAGATCTTTATATTGTGATGCTGTGTATGTACAGATCTTTTCATTGTGATGTTGTGTATGTACAGATCTTTTCAATGTGATGCTGTGTATGTACAGATCTTTACATTGTGATGCTGTGTATGTACATATCTATATATTGTGATGCTGTGTATGTACAGATCTTTACATTGTGATGTTGTGTATGTACAGATCGTTTCAATGTGATGTTGTGTATGTACAGATCTTTTCAATGTGATGCTGTGTATGTACAGATCTTTTCAGTGTGATGTTGTGTATGTACAGATCTTTTCAATGTGATGCTGTGTATGTACAGATCTTTACATTGTGATGCTGTGTATGTACATATCTATATATTGTGATGCTATGTATGTACAGATCTTTTCATTGTGATGCTGTGTATGTACAGATCTTTTCAATGTGATGCTGTGTATGTACAGATCTTTTCAATGTGATGTTGTGTATGTACAGATCTTTACATTGTGATGCTGTGTATGTACAGATCTTTACAATGTGATGTTGTGTATGTACTTATCTATATATTGTGAGGCTGTGTATGTACAGATCTTTGCATTGTGATGCTGTGTATGTACAGATCTTTACATTGTGATGCTGTGTATGTACAGATCTTTACATTGTGATGCTTTGTATGTACAGATCTTTGCATTGTGATGCTGTGTATGTACAGATCTTTTCATTGTGATGCTGTGTATGTACAGATCTTTACATTGTGATGCTGTGTATGTACAGATCTTTACAATGTGATGCTGTGTATGTACATATCTATATATTTTGATGCTGTGTATGTACATATCTATATATTGTGATGCTGTGTGTGTACAGATCTTTACATTGTGATGCTGTGTGTGTACAGATCTTTACATTTTGATGCTGTGTATGTACAGATCTTTTCAATGTGATGTTGTGTATGTACAGATCTTTACATTGTGATGCTGTGTATGTACAGATCTTTACATTGTGATGTTGTGTATGTACAGATCTTTACATTGTGATGTTGTGTATGTACAGATCTTTTCAATGTGATGTTGTGTATGTACAGATCTTTACATTGTGATGCTGTGTATGTATAGATCTTTACATTGTGATGCTGTATATGTACAGATCTCTGTATTGTGATGCTGTGTATGTACAGATCTTTTCAATGTGATGCTGTGTATGTACAGATCTTTCCATTGTGATGCTGTGTATGTACAGATCTTTTCATTGTGATGCTGTGTATGTACAGATCTTTACAATGTGATGCTGTGTATGTACAGATCTTTACATTGTGATGCTGTGTATGTACAGATCTTTACAATGTGATGTTGTGTATGTACAGATCTTTACATTGTGATGCTGTGTATGTACATATCTATATATTGTGATGCTGTGTATGTACAGATCTTTTCATTGTGATGCTGTGTATGTACAGATCTTTTCAATGTGATGCTGTGTATGTACAGATCTTTACATTGTGATGCTGTGTATGTACAGATCTTTTCAATGTGATGCTGTGTATGTACAGATCTTTACAATGTGATGTTGTGTATGTACATATCTATATATTGTGATGCTGTGTATGTACAGATCTTTACAATGTGATGCTGTGTATGTACAGATCTTTTCAATGTGATGCTGTGTATGTACAGATCTTTACATTGTGATGTTGTGTATGTACAGATCTTTTCAATGTGATGCTGTGTATGTACAGATCTTTTCATTGTGATGCTGTGTATGTACAGATCTTTTCAATGTGATGCTGTGTATGTACAGATCTTTACATTGTGATTTTGTGTATGTACAGATCTTTTCAATGTGATGCTGTGTATGTACAGATCTTTACAATGTGATGTTGTGTATGTACATATCTATATATTGTGATGCTGTGTATGTACAGATCTTTACATTGTGATGCTGTGTATGTACAGATCTTTTCATTGTGATGCTGTGTATGTACAGATCTTTACATTGTGATGCTGTGTATGTACAGATCTTTACATTGTGATGCTGTGTATGTACAGATCTTTTCAATGTGATGCTGTGTATGTACAGATCTTTACATTGTGATGCTGTGTATGTACAGATCTTTACATTGTGATGCTGTGTATGTACAGATCTTTTCATTGTGATGTTGTGTATGTACAGATCTTTACATTGTGATGCTGTGTATGTACAGATCTTTTCATTGTGATGCTGTGTATGTACAGATCTTTACATTGTGATGCTGTGTATGTACAGATCTTTTCATTGTGATGTTGTGTATGTACAGATCTTTTCAATGTGATGCTGTGTATGTACAGATCTTTACATTGTGATGCTGTGTATGTACATATCTATATATTGTGATGCTGTGTATGTACAGATCTTTACATTGTGATGTTGTGTATGTACAGATCGTTTCAATGTGATGTTGTGTATGTACAGATCTTTTCAATGTGATGCTGTGTATGTACAGATCTTTTCAGTGTGATGTTGTGTATGTACAGATCTTTTCAATGTGATGCTGTGTATGTACAGATCTTTACATTGTGATGCTGTGTATGTACATATCTATATATTGTGATGCTATGTATGTACAGATCTTTTCATTGTGATGCTGTGTATGTACAGATCTTTTCAATGTGATGCTGTGTATGTACAGATCTTTTCAATGTGATGTTGTGTATGTACAGATCTTTACATTGTGATGCTGTGTATGTACAGATCTTTACAATGTGATGTTGTGTATGTACAGATCTTTACATTGTGATGCTGTGTATGTACAGATCTTTTCAATATGATGCTGTGTATGTACAGATCTTTACATTGTGATGCTTTGTATGTACAGATCTTTGCATTGTGATGCTGTGTATGTACAGATCTTTTGATTGTGATGCTGTGTATGTACAGATCTTTACATTGTGATGCTGTGTATGTACAGATCTTTACAATGTGATGCTGTGTATGTACATATCTATATATTTTGATGCTGTGTATGTACATATCTATATATTGTGATGCTGTGTGTGTACAGATCTTTACATTTTGATGCTGTGTATGTACAGATCTTTTCAATGTGATGTTGTGTATGTACAGATCTTTACATTGTGATGCTGTGTATGTACAGATCTTTACATTGTGATGTTGTGTATGTACAGATCTTTACATTGTGATGTTGTGTATGTACAGATCTTTTCAATGTGATGTTGTGTATGTACAGATCTTTACATTGTGATGCTGTGTATGTACAGATCTTTACATTGTGATGCTGTATATGTACAGATCTTTTCAATGTGATGTTGTGTATGTACAGATCTTTACATTGTGATGTTGTGTATGTACAGATCTTTACATTGTGATGTTGTGTATGTACAGATCTTTACATTGTGATGTTGTGTATGTAGATCTTTATACATGTATTTTGATGCTGTGCTTGTACAGATCTTTATATCGTGATGTTGTGTATGTACAGATATATATATTGTGATGCTGTGTATGTACAGATAGTTACATTGTGATGCTGTGTATGTACAGATAGTTACATTGTGATGTTCCTTACAGGGCGACCTGGTGGTGGAACACAAGAGGAGGGAGCACCTGGCCAAGTATGATGTATACTTCAGGAAGTTCCAGTACTCAAAGGCCCTGGATGCAGCTTTCAATGTGAGTACTGAACCTAAGGCCCATGCATTTGTGACAAAGTGAGTTGCAGTTAAGTGCCATGCTATGATGATCATTGTTATGATGGAGAATGGATGTTGATGTTCACTGGTGTTCTTGCAGCCCAAGCTGACACTGTTTGACAAGCCGGAGATCACTGTAAGTGTGATCCAGGAACTGATTCGTCGCGGAGCACTACGAGCAGCACTGGCTGGTCGACCTCCGTCATACCTCAAGACTGTCATCAAATTCATCAGGAGGTAAAACCAGTTGTGTGTTTAATAATTTAAAATGACCAATATTAAATACTCAACACAGGCTTTCAAGAAAATTCGGTTGGGGTGTACTGTCCATTGACCATCAATTAGAAAGGTACTTTGCCAGGTGACAAATATGATTAGAGAATAGTTACATAAAATTCAGCTGTAGAAATTTATGCGTATGAAAATGAGTTTTGAATATATAGTTACTTTGGCATAGCCATAATCTCAGCCTAGATGGATGGCACTATCATTTCATGTCTAATTATGCTTGCATTTCACAACTTACTGTGCTATATGCTCCAGAAACATCACAGACCAGCGCTTTGCTCACACCCTCACTGATGTGGCCAATCTCCTTATAGGTAAGACTTCACTCATTTACTGCTTTTTACAAAAAATGGTACCCATGACGTTTGGTCCTCTGAAAAAGTGGTTAGAAGTTGGAAAGCAGTTTGGTGTGTTTATGTGTCCAGGTATTAGACTGCCAAGATGGTGGATAACAAACAGAGGTAAAGTTGGAACAAGATTGAGTGAAGGTACATATACTGTCATAGTCTTAAAGTGTCAAAATTGTAGGCACTTTGTGTAGTGTCTGACAAAAAAAGGAATGGTGTACACCCCCTGTTCCAGAACTCTACAAGTGAAGAGTCATAATTTTAAGTGTATAATACGGCTCCATATCTGACCACCAGCATCCTTGAAGAAAAATTAGTCGTGTGAGTGTATGTTATGTTCCAAAGGTCGCGGATATTGCTCATGGAGTCAACCGATAATTTACCATGACGTCAGTAAATACTGGACTGTGATTGGTTAGTCAAGGGCATTCAGAGATATATAATCATGTTATATACACGGTTATGTTTGAATGGAGATAAACTGTGTTGGAAAGTCAAGCTACCCATTTGGTTTTAAATAAAATTTAGAGCTACTATAATTTCATTATATGCCTCTGATTTTCCAACACCGTATGTTTATCTCTTAGGTATGAACACAAACAGATATGGCCACCTGTGGATATTTACTGACAGCAGTGTGATTTAACATATATGCTTCTAATGACTGTTGATCTCAAACTGATTATGTTCATGTATTTCGTGTGGTGTTGCAGACTTGTATTCTGACCAGATTGGACAAGGGACGGAACTGGACAACCAGCTGGGTCAGCTGAGGGAGGTGCTGGGCATTGAGATGCTGTACATGAAAGACTTGCTGGAGCTGATGGGGGCTATGGACACCTTGTTCTCAGCCGCCACGCCCCTCTCCACCCCCGACAGAGACACAGACACCACCCCAAATATCACTCTCACACCATCCACCTCAGCTCAGACTGTGTGACCTCTGCTCTCTTCACTAATGTACATTTGTAAATAAAAAGTCAAAGAAGTCATACTGTCCTTTATTATGAATACATGATTGATTTTGTTCAACCCATAGGGATTTGTAGGTTAGTGATGATTGGATTACTGTTTGCTAATGATGAAAATGAGGGGACTTGGGTCACTGGAAGGTGAGGCAGTTCACCATGGAGAATTGTACCCTTGAAACATGCCAAGAAGCTGGTTCAGAATTCCACTGGGTTTGACCAGTGTGTGAAGAGACCTGCTTGCCTGACTACTGAAACTGAACACTATTGTAGCATTGTACTCAGCTTGCTGACCCTCAATTCCTTCTCCCATCCATTAATGATCCAGTTCTTGTGTTGGTCACCATCTGGTACGTTCATTTGGTGGAGGGACCAGTGAAGTGACATGCTTTAGACTTGCTTCTGATAAAACAACATGTGTGCCTTTTGGACAGTGTCTTTTATATGCCAGTATAAAGTCCACTTAGTTAGTTCATTGACTTTGGAAGATTTTCAGTCTTTTGTGAGTGCAGCCAATTCCACGGAAACTGAGGAAGGTGAGATGGAGGGAAATGTAATAGTGCTGTTAGTGCTTGAGAAGGTTTGATATGTAGTGGTGAATGTACTAGCTGGCCAGACTGGGAGTTTGACTCCACATACATGTGCAGTGCATGGTGTCATCAGCGCTGATGTTTTGGAATACTCTTGTAAGACACAAAGAACTCATCATCAAGGATGGAGTCTTTCATTTTAGTTCCAGTTCTTTCCTCCACCATGAAGGTTCACGGTCATAGTTGATTGAGGTTCTGTGTCAACAAAGGTTGTTAAAACAGATGCTGCTACTGGTGGCTGGTTGATACTGGGTGATACAGCCAAAATATTGTTACTGTGACGTAATGACCAACCAGTGAAGATGATTCCATAAGGAAGATTGGCAGCAAGTAGCCACCGCACAGTGATCTACTCGTCTGTTTGGCCTCATTGACATATTCACAACAGGGTACTGTATGGGTTTTAGGAATAATTGCTTGAAGAATACAAAATGTTAACAGAAATGCATATTCTGGGTATACTTTGGTTACTCTTGCAAGACTTATTTTCACAAAATGAACAAACATTTTCACTATGTTAATAGAACACAAACAGTGAACACTACAGGCCATTTTTGTGATTGTGTGTCTCCATTATATTTTATCATCTCATCTTACCAAGGCTAAGCTGTCATCAGATAGTCGAGCCAGGGCAACTCTGTAGTGTCCCAGCTGGGCAAGGACTTGGTAACATAGGTATGAAACTGGTATATAGGCACCTGTATGTATCCAGTCCTAGATCACTTTCCAAATCTGTTTACCTCAGTATTAAGTGGGAGAATTCATAACTCCTCTTAAAGTATAAATCTGAACTGAAAGATCAGAAGCTGACACTCAGTGGTTATTTGTTTTCTTTGCTACGTAGTCTGTCTTTACCAACATTTAAAGCATAGAAACGAGAGCACAGATTAGATTAAGTGCTGCTGTTATTTTCGTACCACCACTGATAATTCCTCAACTAGTGCTTTTTATGGATGGTGTTGTAAAGGTAATAACACAGCGCCATTATTTGTCCACAAAATTTCATGAACTTTTGATCTTATCTGTGTTACTTTCTCTATCACTACCTCCACTTATGTAAGTGCCTTGATCCCACCTGTAAGATACAGCAAGGATCTACAGACGTACGTAAAGATATTTACAAGGGAAAGGCACGAAATAGGTCTTATGTTGCCAAGCATATGTCACATACACCAGGTAAGTCTGGATAACACCACTGGAATGTCCTTGCGGCGCTGGCTCAAGTACCTCATTCAGGACATCCGTTTGTCTTTAATGAAAGTTTTACTGTCAGAAGGATCACCGGAGCGAGAGACCGGTTTTGTTTCATGAAGTTGATGTCTATTAGTTGGGTAAGGAGGGTATTTGGATCTCAAGTTTTAAGGTCACATATACTCTAATAGGGTACAAATGCAAAATCACTTGCTGACATCGTTATAAATGAAACCCCGTCATTAATACTGCTCATTTATATCTTTAATTACCTTAAATCGACCTTTTTGTCAACAGTGCACAATTCTCAGGCGCAAACGAAATTTCAGCCAATCAGAGCGGCGCGTCTCCGTGACGTAATAGTAGGTATAGAAATGAGGGTCTGTGCAGTATTCATCTACATTTCAGGGGTTAAATTATTTCGTTTACAGGTTTGTACAAGAATGAAGATTTTATGGATATCAACTTCTTTATATGAGAACACAACGTTTCGGAGTTAATGCTTACTCCTTCAATCACTTCTAAATGCCCTTCAAAGACTTGAGGTTTGTACAAACCTGAAATCGCGAAAGCTGTTGAGAAAAATGAAAGCTATATGTTCTCACAATCTGCTGTCATTTAGTTT
This sequence comes from Haliotis asinina, assembly GCF_037392515.1. Lineage (NCBI taxonomy): Eukaryota > Metazoa > Mollusca > Gastropoda > Lepetellida > Haliotidae > Haliotis > Haliotis asinina. Next base: position 10,252,483 of record NC_090282.1, read on the forward strand.
TGTCTCCTGCTTTGCCAAGTTTTCGAGTTACAACCCTTGTTTTCATAGACAAATCTGTCAAAGTACTTGGTGTCGCTAGGTTGTAATCCGTGTTAGGTGGTATAAACCTACACGTTATTTGTCATCATTCACTTGATGCTCAATTAATGAATTTATAACAGGTATAATTAGTGGTAATGCCACTTAGATTACCAGACAAAGGCCCCCATTTGGCATTTCTTTTGTCTGGATCGATCAAAGGATTAACCGATAACACGTTGATTGATTAATTAGTTTTATGGGGATTAAAATGGGGGATTTGTCAAAAGGTAGTGTTTATGTATGTACATTTACTAATCTATACTGAATACACTCTGTCGTGTCTGTGTCTATGTAAAACAACACCCTTCTTTCAAAGGATTAACCACCAATACATTGATTGATTGCTCATTATTGGCTAACTGAATAACTTTTTAAAAAGAATGACGCACATTATGCAATTAGTTGCCAGATGTGCTATCTTGGGCAACCAATGAAACTATACAGCAATGTGAAAAACCAGAAACGATACATCACGTTTTCGTATATTAGACTGTTAAAAGACACATCACTTGGGAAATCGGCAGATGAATTATATATCACTTGTTTTTGTGGATATTGATGGATACATTCCTCGAAGAAGGTAATAGCCTCACATTGTTCCTATAACTTTAATTTTAATATTTGCATTTTTGTTTTTAATAAGTTGTCGTAGCTTTCAACAGAATCATTGTTTTCGTCGTGAAGTGTAATGATGCAGACGACATACACAAGGGCGTGCGTGCGAATTATGATTCATATAGGAAAACTATGAAATGTCTACATATTACATCCCTGTTATACATTCGCAGATCGCTTCTCTTTATTAAGTTTCAAAATGCATACAAGTATGATTATAAAGTAAATTAGGATTATGAGACCAAGTATAAAGACGTATATTGACATGTGTCTACATACTGGTGAGTAAACGTTTACAAATCAAGTAAATTTAGCAAGTGAAGAAATTTATCGCGCAGTATTTTCTCTTCGGCCCCGACCTCGCTTAGGTTATGTTACAGGTTGTGTCATGCAAACACCTTTTGATAATGATTCAAATACATATTTATGTACGTTTGATTTTCTAACTTGTTGAGAACAAACCATAATCTCATTAATTCCGCGGCGTAAAACTCACTCACTCACTCATTAATTCCAATGGATTTGACTTCACGATTTTCAAAAATAGCGGCGCCCTGTCTGAGGATGAATGCTATTTAAGTTTGTTTTCACCGACTTACAAAAGCAAAATTACTTCTACTGGTAGTAAACTTTGTATTTTATTGATGAACAGTAGGATTTTGCATGACATTGCTTATAACATAACAATTTCACCCTTGGAAGTTAGATGGAGGTCAATATAACATTACTTGCAATACAAATGTCACTTCGAAACCCACCTTGCTTCCTTGGAAGAAGTCCTTATGTTAAAAGTTGTGTCATGCAAAAACCTTTTGGCCATGACTCAAGTGCATATTTAACTACCGGTAAAAAGTAGTTTTGATTTTCTAACTTGATGAGGACAAATCATAATCTCAATAATTCTAACGGACTTTAGCGCGTGACTTCACGATTTTCAAAAATGGCGGCGTCCTGTCTGAGGATGAATGCTATTTAAGTTTGTTTTCACCGACTTACATCAAAATTACTTTCCACTCGTAGTAAAATATGTATTTTATTGATGGACATTGGGATTTTACATGACATTGCTTACAACATATCAATTTCACTCTTGGAAGCGGTCAATATATGGGGTCAATATAATATCACTTACGATAATATTGTCACTTCGACCACAACCTCGTTTCCGAGGAAGAAAGCGTTATATCCATTGCAAAATCTTTTTGGTCAGCAATGTGTAGCAAGCAGTCTTTATTTTATAAACTCGATGAAATTTGAACTCCATTTGCTATCCTGGAACCATCTGATTTACTGGTAAACACATATATAAGATGATCCACAACCTGACTATGACCCCAATTTGCATTCTTGGGAACGCCCCACAGAACGATCCACTTGAAGCAAGAGGGAGCCAGGTTGTCTGATAAATATCGAAATCTGTTTAACAGTATTGAGACAGGTGTAAAACAGTAGCGAGACGGGTGTTAATCAGTAGCGGTGTTGATTTCATGTCACGGTTAGCATGTATTGCACGTGCATAATCGTCAAGCTACCTGTAGCAGCCAAGTGTACTCGCCCAATTCGTTGTACCGCCTCTCTTGTCACAAATGCGTTTAGTGCGCAGGATCATCTAATATGTGTCTAGCAGTAGTATATACCAAAGGCTTCCACAACGTTCACTTCGCACACACTAACAACCAATTTAAGCACAAACTACGGAGTCTGGTGGAAATCTGTGTATAGTGACACCATCACCCGACCCCAAGGAACAATTGACGGCAACGCAACAATTCGGCATGTCTTTGGTGACGTAGAGACCAAATGACGAGCTTCCTACACATTTTCTATACATTTAACTGGAAATCGTTCCTTCTATGACAGCAGTGTAGGGCTCTGGCGACAGTTACGTAACCTGTCTGCGGTTTCGTTTGCGGGCGCGAGAGAAGCTGACGGCTTCTTAGCAACTTTTAAGCGGTTGGTATTAATTAACCACAAGTTTGTTTTTTTTAAAAAAAAAAAATGGTGTTTAGTTAATGACTAACTAGAAGTCTTTCATATGCAGTGATAAAAAGAGTACCCAAAAAATTGAGTTTAGTGGTCCTTTAATAATTCAATCAAAACCAGAACTATACAGAGAACAGTTACTACACCTTTGTTCGAATTATTCATGACAGATTTAATGCAGAACGGGCTTCGGCAAAACGTGTTATGACATTTAAAGACAATCAGTCAACAGCCCATAAGAAACAAGCCCCGTCCAGAAAACATGATGTAAATTTCACATGTACCAGTAGACACATATCTTCATCTCGGTGAAAAATCAAACGTGACTCATGGATGAACAGAACATTTCTCCACTCACTTGTTCTCCTTCACTGCTCCACTGGCGACGTCTCGTAGATCTTCTGGCGTCCGAATTGGGTCAAAATATCGTGGAAAGCACCATAGAGTTGTAGTACCAGTAGTACCTTCCAGAACTAACATAGTACAAGATTAAATATATCACTTCAATGTATTAGACATGAAACAAAGCTACACTATGAACAATACTGCCCCCAAACACATACATTTGGAACACCTACTTCTTTTGGCCATTAAAAACAAACTCTGACAGGTACAAATCCAAAATTCATACATGTCACTAAAGCGTTTTCAGTTGAGTTTATTAAAGACTGTTCATAAAATAATGAATGCAGCAAACAAAGCAATTGATAATGAGCATTAGGTCATAGACTCGTCCCATTACAACACGGACAGTACTCTCTTTAGGACGTATCTTTTCACTAACAGAACGAATGGTCAAGACAATTCAAAACGTATCATAGAGCATTGCCTCGCTTCCGGGTCAGTGCATGGACATCGTCTCATAAGAGGACACCTTCTTGTATTTACACTCATTTCGGAAAGAAACTTCCGCCATGTCCCATTCGTATTCCAGTTACCATTAAACACCAACAATGTGATATCAGAGGCCAAATTCAATGAGTACTGAAGGTCTAGTGGACCAAGCGACGGACATGTATCTCGCCGTAAAGCCAAGAGCGAAAACTACATTCATCAAGTTTCGTTTCACCTAACATTCGCCCGGAAGGGTTTCCGGACATAAGGGCTCCGAGTAAACGTGGTTCGGTTGTAACCCGCTATCCATGTTAGAGGCTTTTGACAACTAACCGCAGTAGTATATCAATCATAACAAACATATATACTGACACTTTCAAACGTAGGTGAATGATCTGTTTGTGATAAGAAATTTAAGAAGTGCAAAGTACAGTCTCATTTCCACTTTTAACACATGAGGTAACATATTTTCCTAACTAAAACATGCAACACAACGATTTAAAGATAGGTCATATTTCTTTGTCTTGAAAGAAGGTCATCACAGATCCCTGTCTTGCTCATGTCATGGCGCTGCATGTGGTCCAGGGGTGTCGCTACAACATGGCTGTTGGAACTGTGATGGGTAGCCCTGCTCACAGTAGATTAGGCCCTTGGATAACTTCCCGATCAACGTTGCAATGTCTAAATCGTTGTGTACACATACTGAAAATACCTCTCATTCAAACAACAATCTGGCCTTAACCAAAAAAAATTAACTTTTTCGCTAGAGACAGTAGAATCACTTTACATGCCTACAAAAGGGGCAACAACCTGTGCACTGGTGGTACTGTTTAGTTCAAGCATTGAGAGGGATATCATTCATTGTGGGTTCCATGTCCATTGCTTCTTTGATTGAAGAAGAGTGTACGTTTGGTCAGACTTACGTTTGGTTGCCTTGAATGCACCTAGCTACTACAATTGTAGGATACTGGGATCTGTCTTTCCCGAAGGAAATTGCCTTTTGAAGAAAGCTGCTAATTAACATACGTAAGTATTTATGCATGTATCTACTGTAACATACATGCGATGATATGGAATTTGTTTCTGACTGGATGGGTTATGTCAGTTTTATTAAAGATTTCCATACGAAAAGAGGTTTTGGGCGATACGCACAATCAAGGTGATGCATAATTTAGAACTGTGTTCACCTTCAGGGGGTACACCATAGAATGTGATGAGGATGGGTTGTGGAGCCAGCCAGCTGCAGGTGTTAACGGACGATCCAGACATAGACCCAGTAAGTAGCTTAACTACTTGTAACAGCTTGACTGAGCTAATCGCATGCATATATCGTGCAACTGATTTTTTCATTCATTTTTTTGCATGAATTTCCTATTTACGGGCGTTAATTGTGTCTTGAGCCAGAGGGTTCTTATAGCTGAAATGACAAATGGTAGCTGAGATATTGTTTCGTTCATAATATTCCCACTGAACCTTTTATTTACGACAGTGGCTTAACTACCATGTATGATGAAAAACTGTCAGGACATTCGTTTTCAACCACGTCAGCGATTGCCTTTCGCGTCGATCAGTCGCTCACATTACCGGTATAATTGCCCTTCACCCAAAGGAGGCTACCCATGTCTGTGGAACGTCTTGACTGGTGCGTCCTGTTGTGTTACGATGAGAGCAAGTAAACCATGATTACACGATGCCATTTAGAAAGTGGTCAGATGCAACGTATGTCATATTTGGGATTTCACTTTCTCAGTAAAGTACATTTCTAGTACTTTTTTGGTCGAGTCCCAACCGGGATTCAAACCCGCACCCCCAGAGTCAGGCACCTAATCGCCAACACACAAAGTCAACCGCCCAGCCCGCTCAGCCACCGCGACGTCCACACTTCCATGTGGAGTAAACCAGTCAGTATTCTATGATTGTAAATAATTCACCTGTCTCTGCATGTATCTTTGACGGGTGTCTCTAGTGGAGCTGGATACGATCTTCATTATTTTGCATTCATTCTTAAACACATGTTCTTGAGACAGTTGGAGTGTACAATGTGTCATGCTTATAGGAGATATTTCTCATGAAAAGGTCTTGCCGCTTTGTTTACAAGCGACTCAATGAACACCTGTATCCATAATACACAACCACAAGACGGATGTGTTATAGGCACATAATCAACAGGTCTTAAAATTGTTAGAAGATAACGTGAGACATACAGGCCACATGGCACTTTAATTTGACGTCAAGGCAATAGAACTTTTGTTGTGGACCTGTTGTTTACATTCTCCTTGCGTTGCCACTGACACCGATCTCAACCAGGAAGTGTAAGTATCCTAGAATATGGCACCTCGAAAATTCTCTACAAGCTTATCGCAAGGTCAGGTAACACTTCTTTATCAGCACGATTGTTGTTCGTGTTCTGCATTAACGGTTGTTTCTCTTTCACCGTTCATATTTTGCACTTAGAGATAACATGTTTTGGAAAGGTATTATGGAGGAGACGTATTAAAGTCTAACCTGGATTTGATCCAACAATCAAAGATCTTGCATGCCTCAGGAAGGGAACGCACAGCTCTTGTGTCACCTTTGACGTCCAGGCCAAAAACGAAAAAAGTAAACCTGTAAAACAGGTTTTTCTGGTTCATATTCAGATATCTGTATAACGATTTACATTGATAATAGTCTTTCATAATAAACAAATGTACTAGTGTATGATGAATCGAAGAATGACTCTGAATTTATATGACGTTTTTCTGTTCATGTTAAAAGTTAGTGTCAACATAATAGGTGATGATCGTAACGCCATGTCAGCTTTTTGGAAACTTTAAGGTATTCAGGATTCGTTCGCGGACATGAGAACAGGCAGACCTGGGCAGGATTCAGGATTCGGGTAGTTATCCCAACCATTGTCACAACATAGATTAGAATAAAGATGGGGAGGATTGCTAAATGAACGCACTCTTGTTTAAGATCTACGTTCCTGACGTCCCAAAAGGGTATAAATCACCTTCACCTCCTAAGTGGAAGAAGAGAGATGTGTTCGACGTAACAAACAGCAAAGAACTTGACAGCCGAGCAAGTCAGGTATTGTTGAACTCCAGCCATTGTGTAATCGGTTGTTCACAGCCTTTTGTTCGTGATTGTATTTAAACCTTTATATGACAATGACTAAATAAGAAACAATAGCACCATACATGAACGCCAGGGTCAAATGTGTGTGTGTGTGTGTGTGTGTGTGTGTGTGTGTGTGTGTGTGTGTGTGTGTGTGTGTGTGTCTTTGTATATACCACTAGCCAACACCACTAATATATATCTACACAGAAAGGTATGAAATAAATTGTCACATTCTTCCTTAATTTTTTCTTCATCCTCCTTGACTTCATCATTTGCATTTGATCAATCTTGTATTCAAATATCCTCTACTTTTTAATAGTATGTGTTAATGTTCCCTCATAAAATGGATAGTTATATGATATCCTTCCTTTCGGTTTGTACATAACTATATATTAGTGTGTGTCAAAGGCTGTGAACTAAATGGCATGCGATAAACCCACATATAGAGTGGACGACACCTCTCTGTGGTTGAAACTATTTACCAAAGAGTACAGGTAACACCATATTGGTTAGTAAAAATCTGATGAAACAATCCACATTTTGAAAACATACATCAGCTGAGAGAATCCGTTTTCCTGATATAATGATAGCTGTATCAACTGACTTGCAGGTCACCGTCTCGGATAACACGACATTTGAAGTCCTGGCTTCTGACCTGACCAGTGGTCTGAGGAATGACCTGGAGAGAGTCCGAGCCCTGTTCATGTGGCTGGGCCACCAGGACTTCGACCAGCAGGTCTACCCAGGAGTGACCGATGGTCGAACACCACGGGGATATATGAAGCTGATGAAGCTGAAGAAAGGGTCGTACGCCTCCTTCTTCGCCCTTTTGTGTCGGTACGTAGTGTAGAGAATAATACAGATGGCCTAAAGCAAGGGCGAGCGACAAAGTAGGTCTATGTAAAATAACTCTAGAATAACACTGGGCAAATAACAATGTATAGTACCTACTAAATTCACCTACATCTTTGTTCTTCTTAAACAGTCTACCTGGTATATAGTTACTCTGAGACATTTACAAAATATATTCCTCATTGTGATTTTCCTCAGAGCTGCTAAACTACCATGCGTCATAGTCAGGGGGCAGGTCAAGAGCGTGGGCTATGAGGTTGGCGATCAGGACGTCACCAGATTGATAGGAACCTGGAATGTCGTCTACGTTGACGGGTCGTGGCAAATTGTCCACCCAATGTGGGCCTTTACGGGAGTTATCGGTCATGACAGTGGAAAATGGGTGAAAATCGAGGCTGATGGCAAAGGGACAAGGGAGAGAGCTAAAGCCAGACAAGGAATAAGCATAAGGAGCATAGATGAAGATTTCTTTCTGCCGCACCCCGAGGAGTTTATCTATACATGTGTGGCGGAGAAACGAGAATGGCAGCTTATCAAAGACACGTGGGACCTTCATAAATTTTGCAATGTGCCCCGTTTTCAGTTCAAGTACTTCACATCAGGCTACAAACTCATACGCGAACATAAATCTATACTTGTGTCTGAAAATGGAAAATGTGAGCTGGAATTCGAGCAAACGAAAGACACAAAATCACACCTTGCATACGACCTTTATTTTGATGAAAAACAGTCAAAAGATAAATTACCAGACGAAATTGAACTGCCACGATGTGTTTTCCTGGAAACAAACGGAAATCGCGTGAGACTTATTGTTCGATTCCACGTGGCAGGGATATATAAACTGTCTATCAAATACAACTTGCTGGGGATTATTGCTGTACCCATCGCCGCCTTCAAACTGGTCGTGAACGAAAGGGCTGAAAACAAAAACATGTTTCCAATAAATCCTCCCATTGGATTCGGTTTTGGCCAAACAGCCAAGGTTAATGGTTTGGCGGCCCCTTCCCACAAATCAGGGGTGGTTGTGATGCAGAGGCGCACAATTCAGACTTTCAGTTTCCAGATGACGACGAGGAAGCAGGTAGTTGCCCGGCTACGTCACAACAACATGCAGTCAGAGGACCTGGATCAATACGTGGATCAGGAGGTGAGGGACAAGAACGTTAAGATCCATGTAACGATGCCAGAGGACGGAGACCACGAGGAGTATGCTCTTCAGATTTACACTGGGGAAGAGAAGAAAGACAACAATGTCATCAACTACTTGCTGACGAGTCGAAAAGAGGATTTCGAGAAGGTTCAGGAGGTAGGTGTTTCCATAAATGTCTATTTTTAAACCATTAATACTAAACGAGCCCAGAGTCTTATGGAGGTACCTATGAGACAAGTGTCACGATCCACAAAGTTATGACCTGTCGTAACTCAATTGTTTACCATTGGATATAGAATATCATAGCTGTACGAATGGTTTGTTGGTCGGAACCCTATGATACAAATCCATGTGATTTGTGTCACTGTGATCTTATATACTATTCATAATATTACAACATTAAAGGTATGGCTCTTATAGCATCCACTATTTAAACTCAATTGCTCTCACAAATAGAAGCATCAAAACCCTTTCCACGTTCATAAGGAGTAATATGACAACCATAGTGTTTTATTTGTGTATCTAGTACAAAGTTCGGAAGAATCTGCGGATCGCCCTTGGTGGCCACACAATCAGCGATCTGGAGAGAGCAATCAAAGAGTTTGAAGTAGCCAAGCTGAAAGACACAAGTGGGGATCTGAGGAAAGCAAAGCTAAAGTTGGACAAACTTAGGAAAGAACGTGAGACACCTCCCCGGCCTTCGTTAAAGCATCATAACGCATTTTATTACTACACTGAAGAAGCAAATGAATTG